>NC_073406.1:4373809-4468809 GCF_028641065.1 Leucoraja erinaceus | reverse complement strand
TGTTGGGGAAGTCCAGGACAAGGGGTCACAGCTTAAGGATAAAGGGGAAATCCTTTTTAAAACCGAGATGAGAAGAACTTTTTTTTCACGCAGAGAGTGGTGAATCTCTGGAACTCTCTGCCACAGAGGGTAGTTGAGGCCAGTTCATTGGCTATATTTAAGAGGGAGTTAGATGTGGCCCTTGTGGCTAAGGGGATCAGAGGGTATGGAGAGAAGGCAGGTACGGGATACTGAGTTGGATGATCAGCCATGATCATATTGAATGGCGGTGCAGGCTCGAAGGGCCGAATGGCCTACTCCTGCACCTAATTTCTATGTTTCTATGTTTCTATGAGAGAGTCAGCGTGGTTTGGTACATGGGTCTCCTGAATCTGAATCCTATTCCACAGTAGAAACTGAGGAGAAATAAATACTCATTGAGGACCTTGCCCAACCCCTGCGGCTCCACACAGAGATGTGCTCTAAATGAATGGGTTGTGGCTGAGACACGGGTTCAGACAGGTTTCGAGGCGTGTGGGTACAATGCTGTGTCATTAATGGTGGGCGATTCATCACATAAATATTACTCCCCCTCCCGGGAAAAAGATTAAATTGGGAACGTGTTCCTTTTAGAAACATAGAAATTAGGTGCAGGAGTAGGCCATTCGGCCCTTCGAGCCTGCACCGCTATTCAATATGATCATGGCTGATCATCCAACTCAGTATCCCGTACCTGCCTTCTCTCCATACCCGCTGATCCCCTTAGCCACAAGGGCCACATCTAACTCCCTCTTAAATATAGCCAATGAACTGTGGCCTCAACTGGCCTCAATTAGGGCCGAAACCCAAAGGAAATAGGCAACGTTTCGGGTCGAAACCCGAAGGGTTTCGGGACGAAACGTTGCCTATTTCCTACGCTCCATAGATGCTGCTGCACCCGCTGAGTTTTTGGCTGATCATCCAACTCAGTATCCCATACCTGCCTCCTCTCCATACCCGCTGATCCCCTTAGCCACAAGGGCCACATCTAACTCCCTCTTAAATATAGCCAATGAACTGTGGCCTCGACTACCCTCTGAGGCAGAGAGGTCCAGAGATTCACCACTCTCTGTGTGAAAAAAAGTTCTTCTCATCTCGGTTTTAAAGGATTTCCCCCTTATCCTTAAGCTGTGACCCCTTGTCCTGGACTTCCCCAACATCGGGAGCAATCTTCCTGCATCTAGCCTGTCCAACCCCTTAAGAATTTTGTAAGTTTCTATAAGATCCCCTCTCAATCTCCTAAATTCTAGAGAGTATAAACCAAGTCTATCCAGTCTTTCTTCATAAGACAGTCCTGACATCCCAGGAATCAGTCTGGTGAACCGTCTCTGCACTCCCTCTATGGCAATAATGTCCTTCCTCAGATTTGGAGACCAAAACTGTACGCAATACTCCAAGTGTGGTCTCACCAAGACCCTGTACAACTGCAATAGAACCTCCTTGCTCCTATACTCAAATCCTTTTGCTAGACGTTTTCTAGACGTTCCTAATTTTAGTCCACACTTTGAGATTTGTAATAGGAAAAAATCACATGTGGTTAAAGTGCACATTGTCAGGTTTTAATAAATGCCATTTTTATATATTTTGGTTTCACCGTGTAGAAATTACAGCTGTGTTTATACATAGTCCACCCCCATTTCAGGGCACCATAATGTTTGGGACACATGGTTTCACAGGTGCTTGTAATTGCTCAGGTGTGTTTAATTGCCTCCTTAATGCAGGTATAAGAGAGGTCTCAGCACCTAGTCTTTCCTCCAGTCTTTCCATCAGCTTTGGAAATTTCTATTGCTGTTTATTAACATGAGGGCCAAAGCTGTGCCAATGAAAGTCAAATATGCCATTATAAGACTGAGAAACAAGAATAAAACTGTTAGAGAGACATCAGCCAAACCTTAGGCTTACCAAAAACAACTGTTTGGAACATCATTAGGAAGAAAGAGAGCACTGGTGAGCTTACTAATTGCAAAGGGACTGGCAGGCCAAGGAAGACCTCCACAGCCGATGACTGAAGAATTCTCTCTATAATAAAGAAAAGTCCACAAACACCTGTCCGACCGATCAGAAACACTCTTCGGGAGTCATGTGTGGATTTGTCAATGACCACTATCCGCAGAAGACTTCATGAACAGAAATTCAGAGGCTACACTGCAAGATATAAACCACTGGTTAGCTGCAAAAATAGTTACAGTTTGCCAAGAAGTACTTAAAAGAGCAACCACAGTTCTGGAAAAAGGTCTTGTGGACAGATGAGAAGAAGATTAACTTATATCAGAGTGATGGCAAGAGAAAAGTATGGAGAAGAGAAGGAACTGCCCAAGATCCAAAGCATACCACCTCATCTGTGAAACATGGTGGTGGGGGTGTTATGGCCTGGGCATGTATGGCTGCTGAAGGTACTGGCTCACTTATCTTCATTGATGATACAACTGCTGATGGTAGTAGCATAATGAATTCTGAAGTGTGTAGACACATCCTATCTGCTCAAGTTCAAACAAATGCCTCAAAACTCATTGGCCGGCGGTTCATTCTACAGCAAGACAATGATCCCAAACATGCTGCTAAAGCAACAAAGGAGTTTTCAAAGCTAAAAAATGGTCAATTCTTGAGTGGCCAAGTCAATCACCCGATCTGAACCCAATTGAGCATGCCTTTATATGCTGAAGAGAAAACTGAAGGGGACTAGCCCCCAAAACAAGCATAAGCTAAAGATGGCTGCAATACAGGCCTGGCAGAGCATCACCAGAGAAGTCACCCAGCAACTGATGATGTCCATGAATCGCAAACTTCAAGCAGTCATTGCATGCAAAGGATATGCAACAAAATACTAAACATGACTACTTTCATTTACATGACATTGCTGTGTCCCAAACATTATGGTGCCCTGAAATGGGGGGGGGACTATGTATAATCACAGCTGTAAATTCTACATGGTGAAACCAAAATGTATAAAAATGGCCTTTATTAAAATCTGACAATGTGCACTTTAACCACATGTGATTTTTTTTTTCTATTACAAATCTCAAATTGTGGAGTACAGAGGCAAATAAATAAATGATGGGTCTTTGTCCCAAACATTATGGAGGGCGCTGTCTCGGGATAAGAGGGAACACAGTGAAACACTACCACTGCCCGTCACAGTGTCGCAGCAGGTAGAGCTGCTGCCTCACAGTGTCTGAGACCCAACACAAAATACTGGAGTAACTCAGCCGGGCAGGCAGCATCTCTGGATGGAAAGAATGGGTGACGTTTCAAGCCGAGACTGAAGAACCCGAAAAGTCTCCCGTCCCTTCTATCCGGAGATGCTGCCTGTCCCGCTGAGTAACTACAGCATTTTGTGTCCATCTTCAGTGTAAACCAGCATCTGCAGTTCCTTCCGACAAATCCCCAAAACGTGTGTGTTTGTGGATTAATTCGCCTCTGTAGATTGCTCCTAGTCTGTGGGGAGTGGATGCAAGATTGGGATAACATAGAACTACTGTGAATCGGTGATCGATGGTCGGTGGGGACTAGGTGGTTTCCATACTGTATCTCTAAACACTAAAATAAAAGCAGCGTTTCAGAAGCATATAGACAGCTACATGCATGGGCCAGGTTTAGAGGGATACGAGCCATTGCAACCAGGTGGGACCAGTGTTGATGGGGCATGTTGGTTGGTCGGTGTGGGCAAGTTGGGGCTGAAGGGCCTGTTTCCACACTGTGATTCTATCCCAGCCACAGCATGTCAGGCAGCGTCTGCTGACCCATCCATGGCCAATGAAGGCAAGGTGGGGGAGGAGCAGACACAAGCTCCCATTCCCCACACAAGCCTCACTTCTAACCAAAGTAGACAGACACAAAAAGCTGGAGTAGCTCAGCGGGACATAGAAACATAGACATAGAAATTAGGTGCAGGAGTAGGCCATTCGGCCCTTCGAGCCTGCACCGCCATTCAATATGATCATGGCTGATCATCCAACTCAGTATCCCGCACCTGCCTTCTCTCCATACCCGCTGATCCCCTTAGCCACAAGGGCCACATCTAACTCCCTCTTAAATATAGCCAATGAACTGGCCTCGACTACCCTCTGTGGCAGAGAGTTCCAGAGATTCACCACTCTCTGTGTGAAAAAAGTTCACAGGGACAGGCAGCATCTCTGGAGAGAAGGAATGGGTGACGTTTCAGGTCGAGACCCTTGACGGAGATCTCTCCAGAGATATAACCATATAACAATTACAGGACGGAAACAGGCCATCTCGGCCCTTCTAGTCCGTGCCGAACACTGACTCTCACCTAGTCCCATCTACCTGCGCTCAGACCATAACCCTCCATTCCTTTCCCGTCCATATGCCTATCCAATTTATTTTTAAATGATAAAATCGAACCTGCCTCCACCACTTCCACTGGAAGCTCATTCCACACACAGCTACCACTCTCTGAGTGAAGAAGTTCCCCCCTAAACTTCTGTCCCTCATTTCTCAAATCATGTCCTCTTGTTTGAATCTTCCCTACTCTCAGTGGGAAAAGCTTGTCCACGTCAACTCTGTCTATCCCTCTCATCATTTTAAAGACCTCTAATCAAGCCCCCTCCCTCCCTTAACCTTCTGCGCTCCAAAGAATAAAGACTTATCTTGTTCAAGAAGGAACTGCAGATGCTGGAAAATCGAAGGTACACAAAAATGCTGGAGGAACTCAGCGGGTGCAGCAGCATCTATGGAGCGAAGGAAATAGGCAACGTTTCGGGCCGAAACCCTTCCGGGTTTCTGCCCGAAACGTTGCCTATTTCCTCTAGTGGAGATTGTTCAACTCTTTGCATGGAGCGAAGGAAATAGGCAACGTTTCGGGCCGAAACGTTACCTATTTCCTTTGAGTTTCGGCCCGAAACGTTACCTATTTCCTTTGAGTTTCGGCCCGAAACGTTGCCTATTTCCTTTGAGTTTCGGCCCGAAACGTTGCCTATTTCCTTCGCTCCATAGATGCTGCTGCACCCGCTGAGTTCCTCCAGCATTTTTGTGTATCTCCGATCTTGTTGAACCTTTCTCTGTAACTTAGGTGCTGAAACCCAGGCAGCATTCCAGTAAATCTAGATGCAGCCTGTACCGCTGATGTTACTCCAGCTTTTTTGGGTCCATCAATGGGTGGCAGTCGGGTGGGTTGGCCATGGACTGTCCGCCTGTGATCCTGGGCCGGGCGTCTACCCCAGACCCCAGGGGTAGGTTTTTCCTGGGGGGGGGGGGGGGGGGGGGGGTCCACTCACCGTATCGTCTGTTGGTCCTCCAAGCCCGCACCACACAGTGAAGAACGCCATCCATCCACACCAGGAACCAGCTGATGCAGAACCCCAGCAGCAGCCCCAGCATCAGGTCTATCTCCTGCTTTGTCACATTGTCCGTCACAAAGTAATTCTCCGACGAGTCCACCACCGACTGGTCAGCATCGTAAGGGATCACGTAGTGAATGTGGTGTCTGAAAGAGGGGGGGAAGGGGTGGGGAGGGGGGGAGGAGCAGGGTTAGAGCAGGGGGAGAGAGGGGTGTGGGGGGGGGAAGGGTGGGGGGGGGGGGAGCAGGGTTAGAGCAGGGGAGGGGAGAGAGGGTGAGAGGGGGGGGGGTAGGGAGGGGGGGGGATATGGGGGAGGGGAGGAGGAGGAGGGGGGAGGGATATGGAGCGATGAACGGGGGCATGGGAGGGGAAGAGAGTTAGAGTAGGGAGGAGAGAGTGGAGAGGGAGATGGGAGGAGGGGGGGTGATGAGCAGAGGGGACAGCAGGAATGGATCAGGGAGGCTGATGAACAGGGGGGGGGGGATGAGGATACAGCAGGGAGGATACAGGGGGGGAGAGTGGAGAGAGGAGGCAGCAGAGAAAGGGGGGGGGTGATGGAGCAGGGAGAGGGGGGATGGTAGAGGAGCGGGGGTCGGGGATAGGGGGGGTAGGGCCAGGGAGAGTGGGGGATGGTACGGGAGGGGGGGGGGATGGGGAGCAAAGGGGGGAGGGGCAGGATGGGGGAAGGGGAGAGGATGAAGGGAGGATGGGGTGAGGAGGGGAAGTGAGGAGGGGGGATGAAAGGGGGGGGGGGACGAGGGGATGGGAGGGGGGTTGAGGAGGGGGAGGGGTGGGAGGGGAAGCAATGAGGATGGGGGGAGAGGAGGGGGGAGACGAGGGGATGAGGTGAGGAGGGGGGTGAGGAGGGGGGTGAGGAGGTGTCCAGTCCCGCCCGGCCCCGCTGCCTTACCGGCCGCAGTTGCAGTGACAGACTCGGTCTTCGCCCCGAAGGTGCGGGAGGATGTAGTTGTGGAACCGGTCTAGCAGGGCATTCATGTCCACGACGCAAGCTATGGCCTGTGGAGATGGAGAGCGGGTGAGGCTGGGCAGGAGGAGGAGGAGGGGGAGCGGCAGAGCCGCCGGCAGCCGCTGCAAATCGCCGCAACGCCGTGCATGCAGCTTACCATCCCCATAGACGTCCCAGCGAACATGAAGATCATTGTGTTGACGGTGAGGAGCATAAATCGCTGCGTCTCCTGGATGAGCCGGGCGGCTCCGTGGTCCCGGGAGCTGTCTCCCCCTCTCCCTCCTCGTCTCCTCCACACACACACACAACCCCCCCCCCTCTCTCTCTGTGTCTCCCCCTCCCTCCCTCCTTATCCCTCTCTCCCCCTCCCTCCCCTGTCGCGCTGTCTCCCTCCCTCCTTATCCCTGTATCTCTCCTCTCCCTCCTTATCTCCTCTCCCTGTCACTGTTCCTCCCTCCCTCCCTCCTTATCTTCCTCTCCTCCTCCTCCTCCCCCCCCTCCTCTCCCCACCCCCCTCCCTCCCTCCTTATCTCTCCCCCCCACCCCCTCCCTCCCCTGTATATCTCTCTCTCTCTCTGTCTCCCCCCTGGACCAGTAACCGGCTCCACGTCCCCTCACATGCACCACATCACTGGGCTGCCGCAGTTACGACTGACCCGCCCCACAGCCGATAAATAATTCAGAGGCAGAGCTTTGGGGGGGGGGGGGGGGGGGTTGGGGGAGAGACGGGGGGCGCGGGGGAGGGTGGGAGGGGGTGGGCGAGGGTCAAGCTGTTCCGGGGGGGGGGCCGCCGCTACAGCGAGCATTTATATTCAGCACCAGCTCTCTCTCCATCCCTCCCCTCACCCCCCCCCCCTCCCCGTCTCCCCCTTTACTACCCCCCCCTTATTTATTTCGCCCTTCAACGCTCACCCCAGGAAATTACACCCCCCCCCCCTTCCAAAACATCTCCTCCTCCTCCACCTTCTCTCCATCCCACTCCTCTCCCCCTCCAAGTTTCGCTCCCTCAAACAACTCTTCCCCCCCCCCCTCACCTTCTTTCCATCCCGACCCCCCCCCCCCCCCCCCAAATACTCAGCCCAGGAACTCCCTCCCTCCCCTCCCCTTCTTTCAATGGTCAGCCCAGGAATTTGCTGCCTCTCTCTCCCCCCCTCAAATCAAAAAAACTTAAGAAGTTACCATCTTCCCCCACTCCCCCCCCAATCTCTCCCCTCCCCCCCCACCCAATCACCCTCTATCTCACTCCCCCTCTTCAGACAGATTCAATAATTGTCATTGTACAGTACAGACAACGAAACACTCAGATATTACCCCCCTCAACACCCCACCCACCTCCCCCCCCCCCCCCCCCCCCCCCCCCCCCCCCCCCCAATCCTCCCCACCCGGCTGCGACCCCCCCCCCCCCCCCCCGAGAAATAAAGTGACGAGAGACTGACTCCGGCTCTGGGTTTTTTTTAATGAAGTTTCAGGTGAGACACACTCTGCGCCAACGCCAGCCAGGCTGCTTCTCCCGGAGACTCATTGCAGGACCCGCGCCGAGCAGCGACTCCAACTTAAAATAGACTATAAATTATATACAGATCAGCACTGCAGCGACCGAGGCCCCCCCCCCCCCCCCCTGTCCCCTGTCCCCATCCCCCTCCCCTCCACTGCCCCCTCAGTAGAAGCAGACGGTGTGAAGGAAAGTCCGGCCGCTCTTCTCCTCCAGCTCCTGGATCAGCTCGTCAATCTCGTTCTCCATGTCCTCGGTGCGCTGAATCTGGAGAGGACAAACAACGGCGAAGGTCAGCGGTGAACGAGGGGAGAGAGAGACAGAGACAGAGACAGAGAGAGATGGGGACATGGGATTAGACCTCAACAGAATGGAGGACACAAAATGCTGGAGTTACTCAGCGGGACAGGCAGCATCTCTGGCGAGATAGAAACATAGAAAATAGGTGCAGGAGGAGGCCATTCGGCCCTTCGAGCCAGCAAGTCAAGTCAAGTCAAGTCAAGTTTATTTGTCACATACACATACGAGATGTGCAGTGAAATGAAAGTGGCAATGCTCGCGGAACAACAAAACAACCAAACAAATTATAAACACAATCATAACACGCATATTATTTTACATAATAAATAATAGAAGGAAAAACGTTCTGTACAGTTAGTCCCTGGTGAGAAAGGCGTTTACAGTCCGAATTGCCTCTGGGAAGAAACTCCTTCACCGCCATTCATTGTGATCATCCCCTATCAATAACCCGTGCCTGCCTTCTCCCCATATCCCTTGACTCCACTAGCCCCTAGAGCTCTATCTAACATCTATGGGGAGAAGGAATGGGCGACATTTCGGGTCGAGACCCTCCTGTAGGGTGGAGACTCTTCAGAAGGTTTGCCCGCTTCGGAAGAAGGGTCTTCCCAATTCCTTCTCCCCAGAGATGCTGCCCTGCCCCGCTGAGTTACCCCAGCATTGTGTGTATGTGTGTGTGGCCGTTATCGGTGTAAACCAGCATTTCTGCAGGTCCTTCCTGTACAATGTTTAAGAAGGAACTGCAGATGCTGGAAAATCAAAGGTAGACAAAAGTGCTGGAGGAACTCAGCGGGGCAGCAGCAGCGTCTATGTGGAGCGAAGGAAATAGGCAACGTTTCCTTCGCTCCGTGCAAATAGTTGAACAATCTCCACTATAGGAAATAGGCAACGTTTCGGGCCGAAACCCGAGGGTTTCGGCCCGAAACGTTGCCTATTTCCAACGTTGCCCATTTCCTTCGCTCCATAGATGCTGCTGCACCCGCTGAGTTTCTCCAGCACGTTTGTCTACCTCCTTCCTGTAGACAGTCCGTATCAGGTCTCACTCACACAGCGGGGCCCCATATTACTTACAGGAAGCTCAACACATTTCAGGTCAGCAGAACAGATATTAAATATTTCAGCTTCCTCTCCCCCACTGATGTAAATGTCGTCTCATGTTGCCAACCCAGCCCGCTGTTGAGCCGCGCCTCCCTCCTCAGTAACACCCTAAGGTCTGGTCCCCAAACCCAGGGGGAACAGAGACAGGTCACTGTGGGGGGGGGGGGGGGGGGGGTTTATGGGGAGAAGGCAGGAGAATGGGGTTGAGAGGGGACGATAGATCAGCCATGATTGAATGGTGGAGTTGACTTGATGGGCCGAATGGCTTCATTCTGCTCCAAGAAGATATGAATTCATGACCCAAGGTCACGGCTTTTGCAATGTTTTTGATTCTTTCTCTCTCCACAGATGCTGCCTGAACTCGAAGATCTCCGTTCCCGATGTTAGGGAAGTCCAGGACAAGGGGTCACAGCTTAAGGATAAGGGGGAAATCCTTTAAAACCGAGATGAGAAGAACTTTTTTCACACAGAGAGTGGTGAATCTCTGGAACTCTCTGCCACAGAGGGTAGTCGAGGCCACAGTTCATTGGCTATATTTAAGAGGGAGTTAGATGTGGCCCTTGTGGCTAAGGGGGTCAGGGGGTATGGAGAGAAGGCAGGTACGGGATACTGAGTTGGATGATCAGCCATGATCATATTGAATGGCGGTGCAGGCTCGAAGGGCCGAATGGCCTACTCCTGCACCTAATTTCTATGTTTCTATCTCCAACCTTCGTAGTTGGTGTGTAAAAAAGACACACTGTGCTGGACTAACTCAGCGGGTCAGGCAGCATCTCTGGAGAACATGGAACAGGCCCTTTGCAGTTTGTGTTTCAGGCTTCTAACACCTGCAGGATTGTCATAAACCTCCACAGATAATGGCTGATCCACCGACTTCCTCCAGCACTTGGTGTTGCTCAAACCAGCCATTATCTTCAAACTCAGTTTTAGTGGCCATCAGGGCCTTTGATCCATACTGACCATTGATGATCTGTTCACACTAGTTTAAATGTTATCCAGCTCCTTACACAATCGGGACAATTTACAGCAGCCAATTATCCTACAAACCCGCACACCTTTGGGATGTGGGAGGAAAACAGAACACCTGGATGGAACCCATGCGGTCACAGGGAGAACGTGCAAACTCCACATAGATATCAGAGGTTAGAATCGAACCCACTACTGGAAACATCCTCTCCACATTCATCGTAGCCAGGCCTTTCACTATTCAATAAGTTTCAGTGGAGGTGACCCCCTCATCCTTCCAAACTGCAGGCCCAGTGCCGTCAAATGCTCATCATATGTTCACCCAATCATTCCGGGGATCCCGTTGCAAAGGATCAGACACACCTGTACAGAGGTGGCCACTATCTCACTGCATGGGACAGGATCAGACACACCTGTACAGAGGTGGCAGCAACACCAGAATGCTCAAAGCTGAGGGGTGAGAATTTGTCCTCCTGCATTGAAACACAGAATTCAGTTCCTACCGAGAGTGAAGGTGCCAGATCTAAATCAATTAATTGTCCCCCATCTAGCTTTCTTGAATGTAATTGTTTGATTGAGAATATAGCTCCAGCTGTATAGAAAATTGGCTTCATGGAAGGAAGCAGAGGGTAATGATGGAAGGTTTGTTGTCGGTGACTAGTGGTGTGATTCAGGGTCCAGTGCTGGGCCCGTTACCTTTTGTCATCTATATCAACGATTTGGATTAGAACAGACATGGCAAGATTAGCACGTTTGCTGGTGACACAAAAGTGGGTGAGGATGAGTGTGAAAAAATGCAGCAGGATTGATTGCAGCATCTATGGAGCGAAGGAAATGGGCAACGTTGGAAATAGGCAACGTTTCGGGCCGAAACCCTAGGGTTTCGGCCCGAAATGTTGCCTATTTCCTATAGTGGAGATTGTTCAACTATTTGCATGGAGCGAAGGAAATAATCGATTATCCTGATCGATTGGACAGGTGGGCTGAGGAATGGTCGATGGAATTTAATACAGAGGAATGTCAAGTGTTGCATTTTGGGATGTCTAACATGGGCAGGGCCTACACAGTGAATGGTCGGGATCTGGGGAGCGTTGTGGAGCAGGGGGATCTAGGAGTGCAGGAGCATGGTTCCTCAAAGGCGGAATTGCAGGTTGATTGGGTGGTCAAAAGTACTGTTGACACATTGGTCTTCATCGGCCAGTTGGGAGGTCATGTTGTATAAGATGTTGATGAAGCCACATTTAGAGTATTGTGTTCATTTCTGGGCACCATCTTATAGGAAAGATGTTGTCAAGCTGGAAAAGGCACGGATAAGGTTGATGCCAGGATTAGAGGGTGTGTGCTATAGGGAGAGGTTGAGTAGGCTGGGACTAGTATTTGGAACACAGGAGGATGTGGAGAGATCTTATAGAGGTGTGTAAAATCGTGAGACAAATAGATCGGGTAGATGTAGTCTCTTGCCCTGAGTAGAATTGAAGACCAGAGGACATAGGTGAAGGGGAAAAGTTTGAATAGGAATCTGATGGGTAACTTTTTCCCCACAAAGGGTGGTGGATGTATGGAATAAGGTGCCAGAGGTGGTGGTTGAGGCAGGGACTATCCCCAGCGTTTAAGAAAGTTATAAAGGTGTATGGATTGGAAGCGTTTGGAGGGATATGGACCAAACACAGGCCGGTGGGACTAGTGTTGCTGGGACATGTTGGTCGGTGTGGGCATGTTGGGCCGGTTCCCATACTGAATCACTCAATGACTCCCGATGACTCTATGAGATGAAGTTTGCGGACAGTGACAAAGGCGGCGTATCACACAAAAAATCCTGAAATTGGATGCCCAGCGAGAATAGGAATTTCAATCGGCCAGTATCACTTCCGATCAAAAACAAAATTAGCTGTCCAGCAGAATGACACCTACCAGAAAACACGGAGTCGCTCCAAAGAATATTCCTCATTCACTATTTTTGCAGTAGGAAATCATGTAAAAGCTCATACAAAATCATACTGCACTCTGGAGAAATCGTGCCGGTCAGAAAAATTGTATATGTGTGGCTGGGGAACAGCCCAGTACAACCCCCACTTGGATTGACAGCTGCGGTAACTCCTCGCTGTGCATTCCTTCACACTCGCTCCCCAACGCTCCCAAGACACAAAAGTGTAAAAACTTACACATTGGCACAGTTCACAAATGAGGAAAGCACCGATTGTGGCCTCTTCGTGATTATCCTGAATGTCCACGTTTATGACATGCACTGACTGGAATGTCTCCTGGTCTCTTGAGTGCAGATCTGGGAAATCACAAGATGGGGGGGGGAGGGGGGGGTAGGCGTCAGCAAACCACGTTTCACAACCAGCTCAAGTCAACAGGGTGGCGAAGACAAGGGGGCGGCCATTTTACCTTCAAGCACCTGATCGTACACACGCTCTTCACACGTCACTACCAGGTCAAACTGGTCTTTGCAGGTCTGGAAACGTTCAGGTCGAGATTTTATCCGCTTATTTCTGTCCAACATGTGGAGAATTCCGTTCTGTGTATATCTGGACTGAGGTCAAGGAACTTAAAGGAGCACATTCAACAAAACTAAAAATAATCACAGCAACAAGATAGATTGGTAACACAGAAACTTGTGTGCCAGTCCCCATTCTGAATAATGAGGGGGAAAGGTTCTTCAAAGTCGTTTCATTATTGTTGCCCATCATTTGAAGGAGAAACATCTCAAAATGGGTGGTGTTTTGGTCAAACATCTCGATTCAGATTCAGATTCAATTTTAATTGTTATTATCAGTGTACAGTACAGAGACAACGAAATGCATTTAGCATCTCCCTGGAAGAGCGACATAGCAAATGACTTGAATAAATAATAATAAGTGTCCGGGGGGGGGGGGTGATTGGCAGTCACCGAGGTACGTTGTTGAGTAGAGTGACCATGAATGATGCATAACCACGCATAGGAGATACAGCTTGGTGACATATTGACACCAATAAGAGTGTATTTTGGCTCCAAATAATCAATAAATTATGGTCTTTGCCATTTTAAGGCTAAGCAGAGATATTTTGTTATTCCTTGAGAAATCTGCTTTGCTTTGAAGATTTAAGTCAAGCCTATTTAAATAAAAAGATGGAAACAAGATGTCTGCCTGCTGTATCACACTTGCCAGATTACACACAGCAAACATCAGACCAAAACACTGAAAACAGATGGTTACAACATGGGCAGTCCATCCGATGGTAGGATTGCTGCTGCGAGCAAAGGTTTATTTTCGTTTCGATGGCAATGAGACAACATATACCCTCTACACTCAGCCACAAACCAACAGTGCAACATCTCTGGAGAAAAGGAATAGGTGACGTTTTGGTTCGGCACCCTGCCTCAGACCCGATGCGTCCGTCATCTATTCTTTTTGCCCAGAGACGCCGCCTGCCCCGTTGAGTTACTCCAGCGTTTTGTGCCCATCTTCGATACAAAGCAGCATCTGCAGTTCCTTTCCACAGAAACGTTGCCTGGCATTGAACTAAAGTCATAAACTTACAGTCTATAGTTGAATAGGGTTCAGAATCTGAGCAAGAAGGTCAATTTGAAAATGAAGTTTTCCATTAACAACTCCTCAATGAAGATTTGGTAGAAGAAAATCCTTTTAACGATAACTAATAATGGACAACATTGCGTTGACTTGATTTTTGATTTTAACAAACACACACAAATCCTTAATTGAAAAACAAACGACAAGTGCAGGGGAATTTGTATTTTGTACTGAAAATTGAATTTTTTCCCCCCCACAAATTGATCCACCGTCCATGTTTAAGAGATCAAGATTAAGATGAAGAATTGGTGATCGTATCACCGATACAAAATCAAAAGTTACAAATTCGAAAAATTCAGCTGATGAAATATAAATGCCACTGAAGGCTGGCATTGTGCGGTCTGTTTATGAACAGCCCCCCACTTAAAAAGTTTATGGTAAACTTCTGAAGTTTCTTCATGGAAGCTGTCTTCCCTTTCAATGGATTAGAATGACCAAGAGTTCAAGTCGGACATTCAATGATTAGTTAAAACACACAAAGCCCTGGAAATAAGGTGGTGGGTCAGGCAGAAACTCTGGAGAACATGGGTAGATGACGTTTTGTGTGAGGACCCTTCTTCAGACTGATCAGTCCCGACTGAAATAGGGTCCCGACCCGAAACATCGCCGATCTGAAGATGGGTCCAAACTCTAAATGTTACCGATCAATCTGAAGGAGGGTCCCGACTTAAAACATCACCAATCAATCCCAACCCGTAACATCTTGTATCACTTTGAAGAAGGGTCCCGACCCAAAATGCTGCCTATTGTTACCTATCTACTACCGACCTATCCATATTCTCCAAAGATGCTGTCGGACCCGCTGTGTTACTCCAGTACCGTGTCATTTTTTTTTTGCAAACTGGCCACTGCAGTTCCTTGCATCTCCTCAGTCAATTATTAATTATTTGGAGAGATGAATGCGAGCGTGATCCATATCGCACCATATCCAAGTGCCTGCTAAAAAGCCTCTTGCACGCCAAAACATGTCAACCAATACTGTGTATTACAGTGAACTGCTAATGAACCCACTTCATTAAATCCTAGAAAGCATCTCAAAATAAAAAGTGAGCAAACAAATTGAAAGGAATTAGCAGCAAATTTAGGAAAGATTTCACTGAATGTGCAAATTACTTAACCAGACTGGGTTCCAAGTGTCACAAATGCAAATGCCTGAATCAAGGGTCCAACTATTTGGAGAGGTAAGAAGCTAGACTGAAGAGTGTAATGTTAGGGCTTTGTTTGTGAATCACACAAACAGGTGAGTAACAAAGTGATCCAATATCATACAGGATGAACAATAGGAAGCAATTAAGTAGTGCTCGTGGCAATGTTTAACGAGACGTTAGAATAGATTGCATTTAATTTCCGATGTTGCCTAGCTCGGAGTGCTGAATTACATGCATTGGAGCCCTGCAGAAAGCAGCAAGCAAATGGCTTTAGGTGTAATGCAGGAATTAGTCACCCCCACAGATTGCTAATCAGCTGCAGCTTTACACGATGTATCGGTTAGATTGCTTAAGGTTGTCAAATTGGCAACCTTAAGCCATTCCTTGAAACACTCTATACAAACTGCATTGGGGACATTGTACCAAAGCTGTCCAAAAACCTTCCCGGCTTCCGGGTGAGTCACGGGGATTTGGCAGCCATCTTTATGCAATAAGAGGGGCCAGTACTGTTGGTGTGGCCACAAAGGCAAGCATGGTCACTACCAAAGCATGTAGGATGTAGCTTCACACCTTGGCCTGGTCCACACAGTTCCTGGACACCATTGTCCATTCAACTTCAGGTAGAGCCAGTGCATGGTGTCGGCCGGTGGGAACAATAGTCTATTTAAGGCGGCATGCAAATGATCTGAAATATGTGCAGCCACGCATACCATGATTGATCAGACTTTTAAGGATGAAAACATGGAAACTCCAGGTCCCCACAGCCGATTGTTGGCGAGCAGCTCTTAATATCCACGGCCTGGAGTCACTGCTAATATGAACAGTGTAAGAGAGAACTGCAGATGCTGGATAAAATCGAAGGTGGTCTGAAAGTGCTGGAGTAACTCAGCGAGTGAGGCAACATCTCTGGAGACCCTTCTTCAGACTGCAGAAATGTCGCCTATTTCTTCTCTCCAGAGATGCTGCCTCACCAGGTGAGTTACTCCAGCATTTTGTGTCTACCTAATGTTGGCCGCTGAGCCCCCACAACGAGACTGCCTATCCTCATCAGCAGGGTCAATAGGCAATAGGTGCAGGAGTAGGCCATTTGTCCCTTCGACCCATTCAATGTGATCTTGGCTGATCATCCCCAATCAGTATCCCGTTCCTGCCTTCTCCCCCGACTCTGCTATTTTAAAGAGCCCTCTTGAAAGCATCCAGAGAACCTGCCTCCACCGCCCTCTGAGGAGAGAATTCCACAGACTCACCACCCTCTGCGAGAAAAAGTGTTTCCTCGTCTCCGTTCTAAATGGCTTTCTCCTTATTCTTAAAATGTGGCCCCTTGTTCTGGACTCCCCCAACATCGGGAACATGTTTCCTGCCTCTAGTGTGTCCAAACCCGTAACAATCTTATATGTTTCAATGAGATACCCTCTCATCCTTCTAAACTCCAGAGTGCACAAGCCAAGCTGCTCCATTCTCTCAGCATGTGACAGTCCCGCCATCCCGGGAATTAACCTTGTAAACCTACGCTGCACTCCCACAATAGCCAGATTGTCCTTCCTCAAATTAGGGGACCAAAACTGCACACAATACTCCAGGTGTGGTCTCACTAGGGCTCCGTACAACCGCAGAAGGACCTCTTTGCTCCTATATTCGATTCCTCTTGTTATAAAAGTCACGGGAAGAGATGGGGATGGGTAAACAGCATTGGGAACTGTTCAATCATCGGTGCCCCTAGGTGTGTGGAAAAGATTGAGTTGAAGATACAAATAACTGCAGATGACAGAATCACAAGCCAAACACAAAGTGCTGCAGCAGGTCAGGCAACTTCAGTGGGGGGGAATGGAGACAACGTTTTGACTCGGGACCCTGCTTCAGACGGATTGGTGTAGGGGGAAGAAAGCTGGAAAGGAGAGGTGGGGATGGGACACAGCCTGGCAAGAGAGAGGAGGTGGATACGGGCGAGAGTGGAACATGGGCTGGCAAGCAAGAGGTGCACAAAAGCGCTGGAGAAACTCAGCGGGGTGCAGCAGCGTCTATGGAGCGAAGGAAATAGGCAACGTTGCATATTTCCTTCGCTCCATGCAAAGAGTTGAACAATCTCCACTGTAGGAAATAGGCAACGTTTCGGGACGAAAACCACAACTGGTCCAACGTCTATTGAAGGTGGACAAAAGTGCTGGAGAAACTCAGCGGGTGCGGCAGCATCTATGGAGCGAAGGAAATAGGCAACGTTGCATATTTCCTTCGCTCCATGCAAAGAGTTGAACAATCTCCACTGTAGGAAATAGGCAACGTTTCGGGCCGAAACCCTTCCGGGTTTCGTCCCGAAACGTTGCCTATTTCCTTCGCTCCATAGACGCTGCTGCACCCGCTGATTTTCTCCAGCACTTTTGTCCACCTTCCAGCATCTGGAGTTCCTTCTCAAGGATGTAGTTGAGGGTGGGACAAGGTCTGGAAAGAGATAGGTAGTTAAAGGGCGAGAGGAGTTGGATTTTTAGATGGGTGGTAGAAAAGAGAGAAAATAAGTTGTGAGATAAGGAGTCAAACGCAAAAACTGAGATGGATAGAGATTATATAATTTCGGCAACGTAATTTCGTTCAGACCGAAAGGTCTGAATGACAATAAAGGATCTATCTATCTATCTATCTATTAAAAAGGGCACGTTTACTCAGTGAGGCTATTGTGCTTGAGGACCAGTGACTAGCTGTACCAGGGACAGCAAGCTACACTAGAGAGACATTTGCTGAGCATCCAGAAAGGGAAAATACAGGTAGATCAAAATCAAGGAGTTTGGTTGTTCATCGAGGCAATTTGCAGGTTGCATTAATGCCAAGAATCATTGAAGCAGATATTGGACATGTAATATGGTATATAATCCCATCTCCCAAGCAAACCCTCGTGTGTGTGTGTGTCTCCCCATCACTTGCCAGGCTTTGTCATTCCCCCACCTCTTCCAGCAACTACAATCAGTCAGAAGAATGGTCCAGACCCTAAATGTTACCTATCCATGTTCTCGAGAGATGCTACCTGACCTTCTGAGTTATTCTAGCACTTTGTCTTTTGCTAAACATTCACTAGTTTAGTTTAGAGATACACTGTGGAAACCTTTGGCCTACCGAGTCGAGTGATCAGTCATTCCCACGTGACTCATTTGGAGAAGGAATCGACGCTGTGGAATATCGCCAGCAGCGAAGGTTGGGATTTTCACAGCATGGTTGAAAGGCAGCGTCATGCCCCACAGGTAGCTCTATCCTGCACGCACGCTGGGGACAATTTACAGAAGCCAATTAACCTACAAACATGCACATCTTTGGAATGGGAGATGAAATCGGAGAAAACCCACACCGTCACAGGGAGAGAACGTACAAACTCCATACAGACAGCACCCACAGTCAGGATCGAACTCTGGTCCCTGGCTCTGTTATGCCCCTGTCCCACTTAGGAAACCTGAACGGAAACCTCTGGCCCCACCCAAGGTTTCCGTGCGGTTCCCAGAGGTTGCAGGTGGTTGCCGGAGGTTGCAGGCAGTGGAAGCAGGTAGGGAGACTGACAAAAACCTCCTGGGAACCGCACGGAGACCTTGGGTGGGGCGCAAAGTCTCCACAGGTTTCCATTCAGGTTTCCCAAGTGGGACAGGGGCATTAGGCCGCAACTGTACCGCTGCGCTACCGTGCCGTCCATCAACGGCAAGACCTCTCCTCATCTATTTTCTCGACTCCATGATAAAATTAATGACCACAGGGCCGAGCAGACACTTGGCACCATCAATAATCTAGTGCTATCTGGAAATGTTTCATGCAAATTAAAAACCAAAGCAGACGTAATGAAACAAGTAAAACATTTTGCTGAGCTCAAATATTTATTACAGATACACAGGAAGCTATAGGAGGTCAGTGTTAGCATGAACCATCTGGTGATAGAATAGTATTCTAACTAACATTCAGTTAAAGGCAGAACTTGGCCCCAGCACAGGATGCCAGGACACAGCACGTTAGCAATCCTGCCCACTGTAAAGTTTGATGAGCAATTCTTGAGCACGTTAAAGATGAAAACTGCTCTCTGGTGACTTGACACAAGTCTAATTGAACTTCAATTTTTCCCAATCAGAAACATTTTGTGCTTTTGTTAACTTTCATTTGCATAATGGACATGCAGAGGCCAAGCTTGGAGAAACTCCAATACTAAAGCACGTGTTGGCTATGCACTGGGCCACTAGAGGAGGGTGGAAACGCAGCGACAAGTTTGAGAAAATATCCTTCGCAGAATAACGCATGTGTTTCAAATTCACTCAACTACAGGAGATAGACACAAAGAGCTGGAGTAATGCCCCTGTCCCACTTAGGAAACCTGAACGGAAACCTCTGGAGACTTTGCGCCCCCCACCCAAGGTTTCCGTGCGGTTCCTGGAAGTTGCAGGTGGTTGCCGGAGGTTGCAGGTAGTGGAAGCAGGTAAGGAGACTAACAAAAACGGAACCGCACGAAAAGATTTAATTTCTTGACCTTGTATCAATGGTCTCGTTATGCTTTACCCCACAAGCAACAACATTCTCTACATTTACCGGATACAAAAAAAAATTAAGAATTTAAGTCTTCTTAAAAGTTCACGCCTCAATCTTTCTTTCAAGAGAACCCATCCATTCTCCCCATTCACACGCAAACACTTGCATGATGAGAGATGCTTTCAATTCTATAAACTTTCCTCAAAAGGCAAATGAGAATTTTCATACAGATAGACGTCAGGTTTCTTTGCTGAGAACATGTTATATGTTGAAGATAGACAAAATGCTGGAGTAACTCAGAGGGACAGGCAGCGTCTCCGGAGAGAAGGAATGGGTGACGTTTCAGATCGAGACGATTCCTTCTCTCCAGAGACGCCGCCTGTCCCGCTGAATTACTCCAGCATTTTGTGTCCATCTTCGGTGTAAACCAGCTTCTGGAGTTTGTACTTACACATTTATGTTATCTGTTATGACCAGCCGATTCAAACTCTGTTGAGAATAACTACTGCAATAAACCCTCAAACCCAACGGAGGAAGCACAGAGTTTAAGAGGGAACTGCAGATGCTGGAGAATCGAAGGTTACACAAAAAAGCTGGAGAAACTCAGCGGGTGCAGCAGCATCTATGGAGCGAAGGAGATAGGCAACGTTTCGGGCCGAAACGTTGCCTATCTCCTTCGCTCCATAGATGCTGCTGCACCCGCTGAGTTTCTCCAGCTTTTTTGTGTAACCAACGGAGGATGCACAGACATTGGTGCCAATGTCCATGGATGGAGAATGGGAAGATTTGGGTGAGGCAGGGATGCAAATATTGAACCAGCAGAAAAATGTCAGGAGAATAACAATACTGAATAAAACAGAATGAAGAATCGCACCAAAGAATAAGGAGGAGGGTTTGTTACCATGGAGACGGATGGCATCACAGATTTGACAACCTTGGTTTCAGATGGGATAGAACTGGGAGCCAAATTACTATTGTTAGAAAGTTAACTGTAGTGGTGAGGTTTCTAAGGAGCGAGTTATCGCAGATACAGGACCAGGCATTCATCCTGGTCTCCAAGTTAGATATAAACAAACTAAATAACGCAAAAGGATTGGATAAATAATGCTGCAGTGATGTTTGCTTGGTAACCAGTAAATGAAGCAGCTGAAGATCCAGACACAAAATGCTGGAGTAAGTCAGCGGGACAGGCGGCATCTCTGGAGAGAAGGAATGGGTGACGTTTCGGGTCAGACTGAATTGGTTACAGGTTTGCATGTGAGTCAGCACAGTTTGCACTGGTTTCTTGTCAGTGGATGGCGATTCTGGCAACAGGCAAACGACCTAAAGTCAAAGGACATGTCGAGGCCATTGACTGCAACTCGGGTTGAGTGAGATTACAGAGGGTCAGAATAAAATGCATTGAATTGCAAATATCTTTGAGAGAAACAGGCTTGTGGAACATGACAAAGCGATCTGGAAGGCAAAGGTGACCACATCGTTGACTCCGAATTGCTTGTGATGACTTGGAAGGTTTGGGATAACATCAGCGGAGCAGTTGCACTGTGATGTAAAAACAACTCTTTTTGATGAGACTGGGGAGCGTGTGGGAGGTACATTATGAGACCTTTCATCTCCAGATGTTACGGTGAGCTTTGGGAAGGACGACAAAGTTCACCGTAACATCACAATGTCCTAATTTCATCCTCTCCATCCCCATAAAATTGCTGAGGCTTTTTATGGGCGAAGGGCAAGGGAATTATTGAGTAAATTAATGGTGTTACAGCATAAAGAGAAGCAAAGCCTCAGCAATTTTATGGGGATGGTGAGGATGAAATTAGGACATTGTGTGTGGGTCTGTGAAAGGTAGGTCATGACTGCACTGTAGAATTACATTTAGCCCATGCCTGCACGTAATGTAATGGATGCTCCGTTTAGATTAGAGATACAGCACGGAAACAGGCCCTTCGGCCCACCGAGTCCGCACCGACTAGCAATCCCCGCACACTCACACTATCCTTCCTACACACACTAGGGACAATTTACAATGTTACCAAACTAATTAACCTACAAACGTACGTCTTGGGAGCGTGGGATGAAACCGAAGATCCCGGAGAAAACCCACGAGGTCACGGGAAGAATGTACAAACTCCGTACAGACAGCACCCGTGGTCAGGATGGAACCCGGGTCTCTGGTGCTTTGAGGCAGCGAATTTATTGCTGCGCCACCGTACAGCCCTAATGTAGGAAGTCTGAAATCCTAAAAGCCCTGTCCCACTGTACGAGTTCATTCAAAGAGTTCTCCCAAGTTTGCCCCGATTCGAACTCGGAGATTTACGGTAATGGCTACTCGTTGGTACTCGGGGCTCTCGTGGACATTTTTCAACATGTTGAAAAATCTTCACGAGTCTTCCCGAGCTTACCTGCCGTTAGCGAGTCTTTCCGAATATCTGCCATTAGCGTTACGAGCCACTAAGAGACGTCCCCGAGCTCCGATATACCCGCTACGTTCATTCTCCGCGCTTACCACGAGTTTGATTTTTTTTTTTTTAAACTCGGGAGAGCTCTTGGAATAAACTCGCATTGTGGGACAGGGCCATAATGTATATTAAGTGCCAGATACATTCAATTTCAGGCCAATGGTGCTAAGATAAACTGGCAGCATGGATTGATGGGTGTCTGGAGATAATGCATGGGTGCTTTTTAGATTGGCAACACATCACCCATGGCAAGCCAGCAATCCGTTGCAAAGTTTATTTTTTAATACATTAAATAATTTTAAAGCATGGAACCTCGTAAAATAAATAGTTGCTGACACGAAAGGAACGATGGCAAACGGCTACGCTTTGAGCAGCTGCTGACAGTTGAGGGCACTCTTGTGTCAAACAGTTCAAGTTAGGTGCGAGTGGTATATATTAGGCAAAAAAAAACCACACGCGCTGCACTAGAAGACAAGGAACGCCGGAGGATGCAGGTGGACCTGATGGAAGTATGCAAAATTATGAGATGCATTGAAGAATCTAGTTCCCAGGATGGAAATATCAAATACAAGGACACTAAATGCTGGAGCAACTCAGCGGGTCAGGCAGCATCACTGGCAAACATAGATAGGTCACCTGAAGAAGGATCCTATCCCGAAACGTCACCTATCCATGTTCTCCAGAGATGCTGCCTGACCTGCTGAGTTACTCCAGCACTTTGAGTCTATCATTGGTAGAAACCAGCATCTGCAGTTCATTTTTGTTACATAATTTCCAGCTTTAAAGGTGACAGGGACATAGTTTAAATGAGACATGTGGAGCAAGTTTGTTTTTTTTAAACAGAGGGTGGTAAGTGGCAGGGGGTGGGGGGGGTGGAGGCAGATAAGATAGTGGCATTTGAAACTTTTTGGATAAACACATGGAAGTGTATGGAATGGTGGATATGGATCATGCTCAGGCAGATAAGGGCACTTGGCAACATGTTCGGCACAAACATTGTGGGCTGAAGGGCCTGTTCCTGTGCTGTACAGTTCTAAATTCTATGAAAAAAATATACCAGCAGCTTAAACCCAAATTCAGGTTTCATGGGAAAGTTTCTAAATAAGCATTTAACCTTCCATTGTTCACACACAGCAGTTAGTCTTGCATTTACTTCTGAGAGCATAAATGGATGTGTTTGTAATTCAAAAATCTCAGGATAGAAGTAGAATTTGTGCATATGAATGGTTGCAACAATAAGTTCATAAGTGATCGGAGCAGAATTAGGCCATTCGGCCCCTCAAGTCTACTTTCCATTCAATCATGGCTGATCAATCTCTCCAAGTAAGCATGCAGGTACAGCAGGCAGTGAAGAAAGCTAATGGCATTTTGTTCTTCATAACAAGAGGAGTTGAGCATAGGAGCAAAGAGGTCCTTCTGCACTTGTACAGGGCCCTGGTGAGACCATACCTGGAGTATTGTGCAGTTTTGGTCTCCAAATTTGAGGAAGGACACTCTTGCTATTGAGGGAGTGCAGCGTAGGTTCACAAGGTTAATTCCCGGGAAGGCTGGACTGTCATATGTTGAAAGAATGGAGCGACTGGGCTTAACACACACTGGAATTTAGAAGGATGAGAGGGTATCTTATTGAAACATAAGATTATTAAGGGATTGGACACGCTAGAGGCAGGAAACATGTTCCCGATGTTGGGGGAGTCCAAAACCAGGGGCCACAGTTTAAGAATAAGCAGGCCATTTAGAACAGAGATGAGGAAAAACATTTTCACCCAGAGTTGTGAATCTGTGGAATTCTCCGCCTCAAAAGCCAGTGGAGGCTGATTCTTTGGATGCTTTCAAGAGAGAGTTAGATCGACCTCTTAAAGATAGCAGTCAAGGGATATGGGGAGAAGGCAGGAATGGGGTACCGATTCTGGATGATCAGCCATGATCACACTGAATGGCGGTGCTGGCTCGAAGGGCCGAATGGCCTACTCCTGCACCTGTTGTCTATTGTCCTAACCCCATTCTCCTGCCTTCTGCCCATAACCCCTGACACCCGTACTAAACAAGAATTTATCTATCTCTGCCTTCAAAATATCCATTGACTTGGCCTCCATAACTAGCGACTATCGCAACGTTCAAGAAACATTTAGACAGGTACATGGATAGGACAGGTTTAGAGGGAAATGTCCAAACGCAGGCAGAAGGGACTAGTGTAGATGGGACATGTTGGTCGGTCTAGGCAAGATGTTGCGACACAGTATGATTCTATGACTCTATGGAGCCGAGGACAATGAATGTTTTAACTTTGAGCACAAATACATCAGAAAGGTTACTGGAGTACATTTAAAAGTGTGGAGCGGTTGTAATATGTGCTTGTAGATCTGCTTCTGCTGCTAGCATGGAAATAGCTGCCTGGGATGGGCGCCATCTTGGAAAAATAAATTAAATCTGAGACACAAATGCAACACACACTGGATACTTTAAACCTCTCGGGTTTTAGCCTCTACTGTCTGGAGGGGGAACCGAACTGAGAATAAAGGAAGGGACACACACGCACGCCAGTCAGTTCAAAGCTACTGGGATATAAGGGATATAGGAATGGCACATTCACTGGAAAGTAGAGAGAGGTGGGACTGGGAAAATAACATGAACACCTAAACAAAAGCAGGCGAAGCTTGCAGAAGTTGAGGTGCAGGAGAGACCGTGAACACAACAAATCTCAGCCTCTGAATTAGGGCTGAGTGGGTAGCAAGCTCACCTGCACAAAGATCAGGTAGTCATCCTTCTCCACACACCTGGAATGACCCTCCGCTGCAGGGAATGCTACGTTAAGCAGAAATGCTGCCGTCTGGATTTTTTTCTTCCTGTATTTAAACTAGAAAATCCCAGTGACCTGACATTTCAGCTATTCAGTGACCATGTCAAAGACATGGCAATAACTTACAATTACAAAGCACCTTAAACGCAGCGAACCATGCCAAGGCATTGCACAGGAATCGCTGCAGATTGAATCAGAGGAGATTACTTTAGTAACCAAAGGTTTCAGAGGTCTTACATGCCTCAAGAGTAGAGGCATGTGGAAGGGGGGAGGGAGTGGATAAGAGGAGTTGAAGGAGAATATTCTGGTGGTCAAGGGCCAAAAACCTAGAAAATGTTGGGCTGCAGGATAGAGAATGCATAGTTGAAGGAGTTGATGCAGCTACTGAGAATGGAGGCAAGAGCAGGTACAGGGATTTGAACATAGATGAACATTTAATTTGTAGTGTGGGGTTTCAGTTGATCGAGTATAATGATGTCAGTTGTGCAGTCTTTGTTGGTGAGCCGGTTTGGTGGCGAGCCACACACATTGGGTCAGTGAGGCATTACAATGATGCTGTGGCAGGTGAAGACTGAACATTTAACACTCACGTCAGTCTGAAGAAATGTCGCCTGTCCATACCTTCCACAGATGCTACCCGACTCCCTGAATTATTCCAGCACTTCTGTCCTCCTTAATATCAACACTCCTCAATGGTCCGTTTACTTTAGGGTTTCAACCAAGGCAAAATAATAAAACGTAGTACATTAAAAATTGCATTAAACAATGTAGGAAAAGGTTGAATCTCATGAGAATATACTCGTAACTAAATACAATTAAATAACAACCTATCATTCTGGTTTTCGAAGGTAGACACAAAATGCTGGAGTAACTCAGCGGGTGAGGCAGCATCTATGGAAAGAAGGAATGCGTGACGTTTTGGGTCGAGACCCTTCTTCAGACTGGTTTTCCAGTCGGGTATCTCACTCCTGACTGCAGAACTCAAACAGGTAAAACCCTAAATAAACTATTTAGGGCACTAAGGTAATAAATCCCTCACCATGCTTTAAAAAAAACTTAATCTGCAATAGTTACAAACTATTGGCACAGCCTTTCTCCGGGTCAGAGTTCCATGTCTCACTCTTCTCAGCAAAGGACTACAAACACCCAATATTGGCCTTCCAGTCTCTAGACAATTCCCTACACACCTTCTTAATTATAACTGGACAATTGCCTCTCAGGCATCAGTCATCCTCCTAGATTTCAGAGCCAGGTCAGTCAGTCATAGAGCACAGCACAACTCATCCATGCCGACCAAGTTTTATAACTAAGATGTTTAAGAAGGAACTGCAGATGCAGGAAAATCGAAGGTAGACAAAAGTGCTGGAGAAACTCAGCGGGTGCAGCAGCATCTATGGAGCGAAGGAAATAGGCAACGTTTCGGGCCGAAACCCTTCCGGGTTTCGGCCCGAAACGTTACCTATTTCCTTTGAGTTTCGGCAGAAACACGGTCGGATGGTTCGAAACCCTTCTTCCGAAACCGGTCTTCAGACTATCTTATAACGAAGATCGTTAGTTTACAATATTTGCTTGCATTTGGCCCAGATACTCATGTACCTCTTATCAATGTACTTGTCTTTGTGTTTTCAACATCATTGTACCTACCCCCAAACAGCTTTCTCTGGCAGCTTATTCCATAAACTCACTGTGCAGAAAAAGACTGCCCATCCCTTCCCCATCTCTTAAATCTTTTCCCTTTCACCTCAGACCATGCCCTCTTGTTCTGGACTGCTCTACCTTGGGGGGAAAAGACTGGCCGCTCACCTTAAGGGCCTGTCCCACTTTCCTGAGTTACTCACGAATTCTCCCGTGTTTTCCCCTTGATTCAAACTCGGAGAATGTCCGTAGTGAGACCGTAGATATTTCGTAGCGGTTCGCCGTAGATATTTCGTAGCGGCTCGTTATGCCAGCCGTAGGTACTCGGGGCATCAGGT
Source organism: Leucoraja erinaceus (assembly GCF_028641065.1). Taxonomy (NCBI): domain Eukaryota; kingdom Metazoa; phylum Chordata; class Chondrichthyes; order Rajiformes; family Rajidae; genus Leucoraja; species Leucoraja erinaceus. The sequence continues at coordinate 4,442,234 of NC_073406.1, read as the reverse complement.
AAGTCGGGACGGTTTTTCAGCATGTTGAAAAATGTCCATGAGTAAAAAAGACAAAAGCCCTGAATACCTACAGCCAGCTATTACCGTAATTCTCCGAGTTTGAATCACAGGGGAAAACTCAGGAGAATTCGTGAGTAACTCAGGAAGGTGGGACCGGCCCCTTATCTGTGCCAATGAGAAGGAGCTGAATGAATCGCATTTCCATAGCAACTGCTGAGGAAAGGAGACGCAGTCTCATGACTGGGTAAAACTACATTCAAAAGTCCCAAAACCGCTGGGATCACACAGTGGCTAACTAAGCAGATCTATGAAGTATCCTGTTGATCCCAAAGAGGTACGAGAGTCAAGCTTACAGAATAGTGGAGTATCTCATTACAATTTCCCTCATCAGAAAAATCGGCAGATACTTGTCGAATCTTTTTAATTTTTCTATGGATGTACGGAAACTTAATTATTCTTTTCTATGTAAAACACTTTGGTTTCAACGCGAGTTGATTTAAATGTGCTACAGGTATAAATAAACTTTACATACTTACGCTTACAGTCATACCCATAAGATAACTTTTTTCTTGTAATTGTTTAGAAAATACCTTTGGGGGCAGAGAGCCAATTTAGACTAAAAGATGATGTAAATTTGTTGTAATAAGCATTGCTGCCTCTCATTCCAAAGATCATAGAATCTTGAAATAGCTTTTAAAAACACAGTCAATGTGATTCAAATCTCAGTTTTAAATTGACACCATGGGGAAAATCTGCCCAACTTATGACGAGTTAAATATTTGTCATTGCGAACATCTTCAAACAAATTTCAGTCCACAGGACAGAAAAATGCACTTGCAATTATAGAGCAAGCAAAGACTCTTAACTAAAGATAATGATGGCAAAAAAAGACTAGTTACATTTAGCAAGTGTATCACTATCTCTACAACAGGATAGGCATAAGAGTGTGTGTCTATCACTCGTTACATTTAACCTGTAATCCACAGGACAATGGATTGGGATCCGGGATGCAGGATTACTCACATTGCTAATCTTTGCTGCAATATAGAGTGTGCCGAAAATCACAGCAAGTCACGCCCTCCTCTCTACTTTCAGTTTGAAGGGTTCCAACCCGAAACGCCACACATCCGTTTTCTCCAGAGATGCTGCCCAACCCGCTGAGCACTTTATGTCCATCTACGGTATTAAACCGGCATCTGCAGTTCCTTGCTACACATCACAGCACAAGTTGGCTTACTAACTCCAGTCCTTCAACCCCGGGCATCAGAGAACAGTTTAATGGGACATGCATTTTTCCGGCTACAATTCTACCCGCCTTCATGTTAAATAGACAAGCAAGTGTCAATCACTCGCCTGGCAAATTGAGTCGCAATCACAAATGTAATTCAGCACAGACTGACAAGTGGAAAATCTCACGGTTCAATAGGTTGCAATAGTCTCACACTGCGGTTGAGGAATATTGCTGAATCTATAAGGTTTCACTCGGCATCAAGAGCATGTGTCAGCTCCACTGCATCCCTGTGGGATGCTAAAGTTATTTCCATTTCCCAGCATAGAAATGCTTTTTAAATATATTTTTAAAAAAATATATGTTTTTTTACATTAGGGAACCAAAAAGCATGAAACCTCTAACACAGGAGGCATCATTCAGCACATGCTGGATGGAAAAGTCCTTTGGGTTCGGGTGAATTTGCAGCAGCAGTCTCGTTTCAGAGGTTATGCATTCACTGCATCCATTCCTCCCGTAGTAGAGGTCAAAATAAAGGATGCAACTTCAACAATAGAGTTGCGTCAGTAAGGGATGAGGTCATGTGGGCATCATTAAATGGAGTCAAAATGTGGGACTCTTTTTTTACCCTTCACCACCCCTCCCAAAAACCTGAGAGACAAGGAACTGTAGATACTGGAATATTGTGTCGAACACAATGTGCTTGTGTAACTCAGCGGCTTTTTCTCCCCCGATAGGAAGCAAGCTTTATTCATTCAGAAGGTTGCCTGTAAGCAAAGACAGGCACCTCGGGAGTTGTTTGATTCTATGCAGGGAAAAACATATGCCCCGATTCAAAGACAACGTGGATCAGAACCAAGTCAGTCACAGTCAGTGTCAATTATCAAAATCCTGCTTCAAGCTTTTAATTTTACTGAGACAATTTGGCCCATTGGAAATTGTGAAAGAACACACGGCAAAGATGAAAGAGGTTTCACTCCATATCATATTCTTGCAGGATTTTGTAAATATTACAATTAATATAGTTTCTCTGTATTTAGGCTGAAGAGTCCGAACCACTTCCCCCAGAGATGCTGCCTGAGCCACTGAATTACTCCAGCGTTCCTCCCAAAAATATGAGAAGCTACATAAATATGCTTGAGAAATGTGCTGAATGGCCCAATGGAGACACAAGGGACTGCAGGTTAGTTTACAAAAGATGACAAGTGTTAATAATAATTTATCATGTCAGGAAGCATCTCTGGAGAAGGCAGATGGGAGACATTTTGGGTCAGGGCTCTTCTTCAGACTGGGTCTGTAGGGCCCCGACTCAAAGCGTCACCCATCTATGTTCTCCAGAAATACTGCCGGCCTGCTGAATTACTCCAGCACTTTGTATCTTTTCGAAATAGCCTGATTCTACTTCTATTGCAAGATAATGAAAACAATTCCAGCATTGCCACGCCACTTCACATCTGGTATCAGTCGAATGAAAGAAAATATTTAAATATCAACAGTAAAACAAATTAAAATACAAGAATTGTTTTTTTTAAATATTGACCTATTAACCGTGATTATTTGAAGGATGGCGCCTGGCTATAATTGTAAAAATGTAGATTTGAACAGTATCCCACAAGTAACTCCTGCTGGCTGGGCTTGTACACTCTGGAGTTTAGAAGAATGAGAGGGGATCTAATTGAAACATATAAGATTGTTAAGGGTTTGGACACGCTAGAGGCAGGAAACATGTTCCCGATGTTGGGGGAGTCCAGAACCAGGGGCCACAGTTTAAGAATAAGGAGTAAGCCATTTAGAACGGAGACGAGGAAACATTTTTTCTCACAGTTGTGACTCTGTGGAATTCTCTGCCTCAGAGGGCAGTGGAGGCAGGTTCTCTGGATGCGTTCAAGAGAGAGCTAGATAGGGCTCTTAAAAATAGCGGAGTCAGGGGTTATGGGGAGAAGGCAGGAACGGGGGTACTGATTGGGGATGATCAGCCATGATCACATTGAATGGCGGTGCTGGGCCGAATGGCCTACTCCTGCACCTATTGTCTATTGTCCTGCAGTTACTGAGGTGCAAGCTACAAAGTGCAGTCTGGCTTCCTACCACATCCCAAAGATGAGCAGGTTGGCAGGTTAATTGATGGATGAGAACGGTGGGGAGAATAAAGTGAGATCAGTGTAGTCAATGGGTGCTTGATAACCAGCTTAGACACCGAGCTGAAGGGCCCGTTTCTGTGCTCCTGACTGACAGGGAAGTTGCAAAGGGACTTTGATGGTTTAATTGAATGGCGATAAACTCATCTTAAATATGGGGAAGGTAAGGCCAACGCTTTGGATTGAAGGCAGACTAGTTTCTAAATGGTGGAAATGCACACACACACACACACTACACACACACACACACACATTTAAAAGCCCCTTGTGCAGAAATAATTGAAAATTGGTCAAGAGCAGAAAGGCTAATCTAATTCATTGAGAATTGGTGCACGTTACAGAATTCGAGATATGAAACCCAACTAAACTACTGCATTTGCTTCAGACTCTCCACTTGGGAAATAGTGTAATACAGATTTACAAGAAAGGCATCTGCATGGACAAGGATTGTATTCCCTTTACAGAATTTGAGTGCTCTAATAGGAGTGGTTTACGATTAAAAATATTCATAAGCACAGAGAAATAAAATCTTTGCTTTCTCTTGTGGAAGAATTGAACGGTCTCCATTACAGCCATGCCGTTTAGGCCTGATGTTTCGGTTTGGAGTTGTTATTATGTTTAGCTTAGAGACACAGCGGAAACAGGCCCTTTGGCCTACGCCGACCAGCTATCCCCGCACATTAACCCTAACATTACCCTACACCCACTAGGGACAATTTTTGCATTTACTAAGCCAATGTAAACCTGTACACCTTTGGATTGTGGGAGGAAACTGAAGATCTCAGAGAGAAAAATCCACGCAGATCACAGGGAGAACGTACAAACTCCGTACAGTCAGGATCGAACCAGGGCTCCGCTGCTGCATTGGCTGCTGCATTGGCTCTAAGGCAAGAACTCTACCACCGTGACCTCCCTAAGATGTGTAAAGCGGTACAGTGAAAAACTAATTTGCAAGCTTACCAATCAGATCAGACATACCACATTTTGACACTCGACAAAACTCAATCATACAGCAAAGGGGATGATACAGGATGTAGAATATAGTTCTCAGCATTGTAGCGCATCAGTTCCATCAGTGCATCACCTTGTCTAAGGTCCAATGTCAGCATTGGGGGTAGAGGTGAATCGGACAGTACCCTAGCTAATGGAAGGACTGTTCAGAAGCCTAGGAATAGAGGAAAAAGCTGTTGAGTCTGGTGGTGTGCGCTTTCAAGCTGCTTTAGGCACACATTACGAGAACAGGGAAAACAAGTTGGCAATGTGCTAGTCTAGCCAGTTCCTCCATTCAAATAGGTCATGGCTGCTCCTGTGTCTCAAACCACCACATCACCAGGTTGCCATATCCACTGCCCCCAAAGTTCTAACCGGTTCAGCCTCGAATATACTTAACAATGGAACACCTCGTCAGCTGGTCAGTCGGTTCTTCAGGAAGAGAGATTCCAAATAATTCAAAACCTCAACACCTGTGCAATGAATTTCCAGTTTTTCCATTACATACCAAAACAAAGGAAACGTTCCTAATGCAGACTAATGGGAAGAAAACCCTTCTTGGACAAGGTTGGCCAAAGGGTCTATTTCTGTCCTGTATTACTAACAGAGCATTGAAGACTCAGTTTTTGTTTTAAAAGTGCAACCATGGAATATTGTTTTAAACAGAGCAAAAGTATTTGTTCAGGCCAGCACCCATTTTCAAGAAGGGTCCCGACCTGAAACATCATCTATCCATACCCCCAGCAGATGCTGCCTGACCCACTGAGTTACTCCAGCAGCTTTTGCAGGTAATAATCCTGGGGGATTATTGGGCATTTTTAGAAAGGGGATGGTGGGATTGAGGTGAAGAGAAATGGTGAATGGCAAAAGTACACGCAGAAGGCCTCAGTTGGGAGGGGAGGGGAGTAGGAGAGGAAAAACCAAAGCATGCCATACCAAGTGACTGGTCACTCAAACAGGAACACGTAGTTCTGATGAGAAATTCAGATAATACTTTTGCTGTGAAAAGTCAATTTCTGGAAGGTTTTAATGATAGATCTGAAAGAATCAAGTCCAAACTTAGCCGCTAGAGCAAGAGAGCAGGACATCCTGCAAAAACGTGTCCACTGGACTTAAAATTTAAGGGCTATGATCTGAAACTAAATGGAAAAAATATAAGTGGATAGTCACATTTCTTGTGTATTAAGCAGGGTGGTTGTTGAGGAAGTCTTAGATAATCAGGAGGCTGACTTGACACTGAGCTTTCAACAGCTACTACATTATCTTGAAATTACTTTAAACTTGAATAGACACCCCTTTTAAAACTAGTCTACTCTTCTTTTCAGGTTCCCCACCCGGAGAACTGGACGTCATTCATTGCCTGAAGCGATGCACAAAAATGTTTCAACTGTGACCCGAGCTATAGGGACAGGTTAGGACTTTATTACCTGGAGCCCAGGACGCTGAGGGGTGATCTTACATGTGCATAAAATCATGAGGGTGAACAGTCTTTTACCCAGGTTAGGGGAATCAGGAGAATTCTCTCATGATCGAACTAAAACTACGTTTTTTTTTAAACCTACCTCCTCGACAATCCAATTAAAGCAAGTTATTAATTCATGCAGACCAAAGATAATGTTTTCATGCTGTCGGTGGTGGGTATTTTTAACCAGCTGCCAGAGGAAGTAATTGAGGCAGGAACCTTAACAGAGAGGAGATGTTTAGAGGAAAGCGAGCTAAATGCAGTTAAATAGGATGAGCTTAGATAGAGTGTTTTGGTTCTCATGGAGAAGTTGGGCCTCAGGGCCCGTTTCTATGCTGTATGATTCTAGGACTAACTTGCAGAGATGGGAACTTCAGTGCAGCTGTAAAAAGAATCTGTGTTGCGATTATTTGTTAATACTGGGTGCATTCAAATCCTCAATATATTTAGAAAAACCCCGTGGAAGAGAATAAAAATGAGTAAGCAAAGGTGATGTTGTGACACGGATAAGTAGCTGGTTTTGAGATGGGACTTTATTTAGTTTAGAGATACAGCATGGAAACAGGCCCTTCAGCACAGAGTCCGCACCTACCAGCGATCCCAGTTACATGAGCACACACTAGGGACAATTTTACAACTTTAACCAAAGACAGGATCTGAGCCGGGTTTCTGGCAATGTTAGGCAGCAACTGCATCACTGTGCCACCTTAAATGAGGGGTTCAGTCATTTACTAGGATGCAGCAATATGGTGCTCCACAGGGATATCACCATCTTTTTAAACACATCCTACTGGTTTAGAAGGAAGAGTTGCAAATCCAGATCAATTGAGGACTCAAAGGTAGCAACAGAAAGGAAAATCTCCAAGAAGGAAAGTACAAAAGGGGGAGGTAACATTAACAAAAGTTTTAGGGGGCCACCGACAGAAGTGAGAACAAAACCTCAACGATCTTGAATCAAAGAAACACCAGAATGTTTTCTTAAACGGAGTACGTAAAGAGAAAGGGAATTTAGGTACGCATGTGTGTGAATCACACAAAGCACGAGTCGAGAACCAAAGTAATAGATCTTAATGTGTAGGAAGGAACTGCAGATGCTGGTTTACATCAAAGACAGACAAAATGCTGGAGTAACCCTTAGAATAAAGGGGAAGCCATTTAATGAGGTGAGAACAAACATTTTCACCCAGAGAGTTGTGAATTTATGGAATTCCCTGCCACAGAGGGCAGTGGAGACCAAGTCACTGGATGGATTTAAAAGAGTTAGAGCTGTAGGGGCTAGTGGAATCACGGGATAAGGGGAGAAGGCAGGCACGGGTTATTGATTGGGGACGATCAGCCATGATCACAATGAATGGTGGCGCTGGCTCGAAGGGCCAAATGGCCTCCTCTTGCACCTATTTTCTATGTAACTCAGCGGAACAGGCAGCATCTCTGGGGAGAAGGAATGGGTGACAAAGGGAAGGGTGTCGACCCAAAACGTCACTCCAGAGATGCTACCTGTCCTGCTGAGTTACTCCAGCATTGAGTGTCTATAATAGATGCCAATGACATGTTAATTCACGGATTTGAAATACTCCAGTGGGGAAAGTGAGCAAATAATAAACTGCTGGGGGAACGCACTGGGGTCAGTTTGGTCTGAAGGGCTTTGGCCCGAGACGTGGGCGGACCCTTTCCCGCCACAGAAGCTGCCTGGCCCACTGAGCTCCTCAGGCAGTTGGTTCTTTGCTCAATATTCCAGCATCTGCAGCCTTGTGTCCCAGTGGGAAGAGGGATAAACTCATGCACAGCGTCTATTTATAGCGTCTAAATTTTAGGAAAAAACATTGCGTTTGCAAGCATAAAAAGTGGAACTTAAAGGTTTATTAACATTTGAAAAATGTGACTTATTCCCACAAGTTTAAAAGGTCATGTTCTGAGGAAAGTGGTTAAAATGATTGGATGGTTGATAGGCAAGAATCTGAAATGAGGTCATGATTTAAAATTAGACCCAGGCCGTCGTGGAATCTCACCTGAAAACTCTTTAATACATAAGGTAGTAGAAATCTGGAACTGGCTTCAAAAGACTAAACAGTGTTAGGAATTTTTCACAGCTTGTACTGTTAGATTTTATGGTTAGGGATACCAAGGGATATGATGCCAACCCAAGCCAAATGCCAAGCTAGATTTACGTTGACATGGATAGATGACGCAAGAAACAAGAGACATATCCAACGTCTCTTTCCTCCAGAAATACTACTGACAAGCATCTGACGGCAACTCTGATGAACTGCTTCCAATCACAGTCTGTGTGGTCCAGGTAAGAAGGGAAAGATTTGATATGTAATTTGAAAGCATCAAGAGCAACTTTTTCTGAGCTGCCAGTGGAGGTAGTTGAGGCAGGTCAAGTCAAGTCACTTTTATTTAAATAGCACATTTAAAATACAACTCTCGTTGGCCAAAGTGCTTTACATTGGTGGAGGTACTAATGTTATACAGCAGTGGTACTATAACAGCGTTTCAAAGAGGAAAGGTTCAGGGGGACACGGACTAAATGCAGGCAAATTGGACTAGCTTAGATGGGATATCTTGGTTGGCAGAAACGAGTTGGGTCTAGGGGTCCCTGTTGCATGACTGCAACTTTCGCCGGACGATGAGACCAATGTGGGATCTGCAAACATCAGACAAGATATGGTGCAGAAACAGGCCTTTTGGCCCACAGAGTCCACATCGACCAGCGATCACCCTGCACACTAGGGACAATTTACAATTTTACTGAAGCCAATTGACTCACCAAACCTGCAGGTCTTTGGAATGTAGGAGGGAATTGGAGCGCCAGGAGAAAACCCATATGGAGGTCGCAGGGAAAATCTACAAACTCCATACAGACAGCACCCGTAACGACGCAACATCAGTAAAGAGTTTCTGGCAGCAACCGTATCGCTGCGCTACTCTGCCACATGGAGTAGTGCAAGAAGGGCAGGTATTTAACTTGGTGGATGCCACATGCCCTTCACATGCCGCTAATGAACAAATTCCATCGGGAAGTTGCCCCAAATGCTATTTCTCCATCTTGAGCAGCAAGAAGCCAGAGATTACTACGAGTCAATGGGGAAGTTACATTTTTCACACGGACAAAAAACTTGACTCCGACCCGAAACTTTCTTGTTCCATAGATGCTGCCCAAGTTGGAGGTTTTTCTGGTATTTTCCGCTTTTAATATTCCCAGCATCTGCAGTTCTTTAAAAATTTTCATTTAATATTTTCAAGGTACCTTTGAGAACTTGTAACATAACTCCAATAGTTGGGTCCGCCACTCACCTATCTCCTAATGGCTCCCATGATCACCTCCCTCACTTGTCAGATTCCAGCACTAGTAGCCATTGCGTTCCTGCTTATCATCTTCGAGCAGTCATGTCCACATTCATCCTCTCCTCATCTGCCTCCATTTAACATCCCCCTAGCCTCCATCCCCCCCAACTCCATCCCTCTCCCTGGTTTCATTCGTCTGCCATCCTTCACCCCTCAGTCCAATCACATCTGGCTCCTCACTTTATACTGGCTACATATCCACTTCATCCTGATGCAGGATTTCGATCCGAAACACATACAATTACAGCTTAGCACAGAAGCTGCTCAACTTGGAGATTCTCCAGGAGATTGTTATCCCAAATAGCATGTTTCATGAGCCTGGGATCAGGTGTGCAAACAGGGCTTGCCCACTGAGGCCAATTGAGTATAATTAGGGCCTTGAGGCCGAGGATAACGAACTGATAAAGGTCAGTGGGTTATCCTAAAGCACTTTGACCTTAATGACCTTGTGGAGGCAGTGTCAAGGAGGCAAGGGTCACTAGTGTCCACTAAAGATTGAGCTTTGTGCCAAACTTGAACTCTTAATCTTCATCCATCAACCCACAAATTCATACTTCATTCACTTCCAAAATGAGGAAGAATTCACCAATGTCTTGGCACAGAGAGCTCAAGTTACGGGAAACAGTATGTTTTCTGCAGTCTCATCATGCCCTTGCATTTTTAAATGGACGGGTTGAACAGTAGGGACAGTTTGGTTGAGGATATTCATTTTGCAGCAGTTCTGTTCCATCATAATTATAGGAACGTCGACTTCTTCGGGAGCTTGGTCACCAAATGTGCACGTACACTGACGTCGATACATAGTGCAGCTCCGACTGAAATTGAAGCCGCCTTTTGGAAGCAACACAGGATTCCCATTCTCTGCAAATATTCTCCACATCAGCAGGAAGCTTGTAAGGTGCAGCACTGAATGGCAAAAGGTTCTGTGGAGAGTAACACCACTTTCCTCAAGCCCCCCCCCCAAAAAAGGTAAAATGGTGGAGTAACTCAGTCAGCATCTCTGGAGAACATGGATCAACGACGTTTTGGGTGACGTCTTTTCAGTCTGACGAAGGGTCCCAACCTGAAACGCTGCGATCCATGTACTCCAGAGGTGCTGCCTAAACACGTTACTACAGCACTGTCTTGTAAACTAGCATCTGCAATCCCTTGCGTCCAAAAAATGAGCGTGATCCACTGGTTAAGATCATAGGACGAAGAATTTCCCCAGGCAGTCACTGTCAAATTTGAGAACAATGTTCCACATTTCCCTTCCATTGACAGATAGGTTTTGAAACAAGATGCAAATTGTGGTTGATGTAGCTCCCTGCAGATCTCTTGGGAGGATACATGCAGCGTAGATTCTGCCCATAGTGCCTCCAGATAGGAGGAATTCCAACTGATTGTAGGAGGAGCAGCTCTCTAGCAACCATCAAGAGGCAGATGAGACTGGTGATGACCTTCCCTGCAGCAGACATGAAGACTCTTCTGTAGTTGCCATTTTCAGGCTTTTTCCTTACTTGAAGACAGCAATGTGTGTTCAAAGCATAACATATCTTCTACATCAAGGAAGTGGATAAGGTTTGAATTTGAGACTTAAGTTGCTTTTTGTCAAACCTTTGCAGGGAGACCATTGGAAGCAGTCGAGGCAAGTACAATAACACCATTTAAAAGACCTTTGGTCAGGTACATGGATAGCAAAAGGTTGAGAGAAATGAGCCAAATGTGGATATATGTAATGGATCATCTTGGTTAGCATGGCAAGTTGGCTCAAAGCATCAGTTTCCGTGCTGCAAGATTCCATGTCACCCAAGTCTTCTCAAGGCCATCTTATTTTTCAGCAAACAGATAAGATTTACAACCTCTGAATGGGGTGAGGTAGCTGGTCTGGATAACTTGTTGTAAAAGAGTCCAAGGCAGGGGTGGGGAGCCTTTTCATGTTGGAAGGCCGCATTAAGTTAGCTATAATCTAATAAGGCCGCATCCAAGAAACTTCAATTACATATCGGATTTTTTTTTCTTTTAATCTTCTTTTGCTCTTTGGTATTTTAAATAGGTTCATTTTAAGTATAAAATAAAAAAATAATAAAAGATGAACAAAAAAAAAAAAAAAAAAGGATTTGGTTTACAAAATTTGGATTCATTCAAAAGGCCGCACTTACTGGCCTAGAAGGCCGCAGGTTCCCCACCCCTGGTCCAAGGATTTCACAAAGGGCAAACAATTGAGGAGCCTTATTCATCATGCACTAACTACCTTTGCCCATCATGCCTTTGGCATGACTTTCTGGGAGTTTGGACCAAAATAAATGGCATTGACAGCAATAAAGAATCCTTGTGTATCATAATTATAAGCTAATAGACCTCTTGCCTTCAGATGTCATTTTCCTTTCCATGAAGCCGAGGTAGTTTCCAAACAAAGGGCACCTTGGGTTACACAGAAAAGCTTGAGAAACTCAGCGGGTGCAGCAGCATCTATGGAGCGAAGGAAATAGGCAACGTTTCGGGCCGAAACCCTTCTTCAGTCAAGGGTTTCGGCCCGAAACGTTGCCTATTTCCTTCGCTCCATAGATGCTGCTGCACCCGCTGAGTTTCTCCAGCTTTTCTGTGTAACCTTCGATTCTCCAGCATCTGCAGTTCCCTCTTTAACAAAGGGCACCTTGGCCTGCATTTAATTGCTATCTGGATTTCCTGGCCATTCTAATCAAACCAATCCTGGTATGTTGGGGTTAGGCAAGGTCCCTCCATATCTTCTAATTATTGTGGACGTCTTGCTTCTGATCGTCTTGAGACATCAGGCTATCTGACACAAGCTCTATTTTGGGATCCTTGAGGCCCTGCAACAATATTTCTACTGCTACTGTTTTGGGGGTCAGGCTGATGGGAGATAACAGTGGATTAGATAGATGGTCAATCAAAATCCCATCCCAGCATTGCTGGCCAATGCAGAAATCTTTATGGTCTCTTACTCAAATGATATAATCCAACAGATGCCAGTGCATGGATCAGGACATTTGCCATGAGACCTTATGTCATCTGTTAAAATAATTATGACACAAGATTGCAGATGCTGGAATAAAATTTAAAGTACGTGAGAAACTGAGCGGGTCTGACAGCATCTCTGGAAGGAAGTGCATACAATGTTCAGACTGATCAGTCCACGGGACACAACCAGAAAAATCGTCTGTCCAGATGCTGCTCGACCCGCTAGTTAGTTAAAAGGTGCTCCAAATATTTTGTCATGACAACTCATTTGGTGTTAGCTTCTCCTAATGTTTGTTTGATGATCAAGATTGCTTCCTTTACAACACTGGCACTGGAATTAGTCAAGTGTGTGTGTGGAATACAGGCCAGGGATTTAAAGTCAGAACAGCAGTACGTTTTAGCCACATCTAGAGTCAAAGCATATGGGCTTATTTCCATACTGTGTGGGAGATTGAGCTGGAGGGTCTCAAGATGTTCCATTATCCAGCAGGAAGTGACCGAGATGCTGAACACTCACTCAACAGCAAAGGTCACCATGGAGGTTATATTTCTTATGTACATCCAAACCCCCCAGTAATTCGGTCTTTACTCCAAATAGCAGAAATAGCGAGCTAAAATACACACACTTGAACGTTCTTTCAGGTAACATAATAGTGCCCAATCGGCAAAAGCTTCCAACTCTGAGTTATAGAATTCCTCACTGTCATAAATATACCAAGCCACAACATTAAAGAACTATTCAGCATTTCCACCCATTCACACATCAGATCCAGACTATGTGTTATTAATATCCCTGTTTAAGAGTCTGTAATAAGGCATTGCTACTTAGGAATAAAGAACTGGTTGAAACTAAGTTAAGATAGTTTTGCTAAGACATCATTGAAATGCAGCAAGGGTAAGAATACCTGAAAAATTGATTCCTGTTCTAGCAGCCAAAACATTTTCAAAGTGATTAAAAACATGGCAATTGGAGTCGCCCTCCAAAGCATCACCATCTCCAAATTCTAAATGTGCAAGAAACTGATAGTAGTAAGTGTGAAACTTTCAACAAAAAAAAAAAAAAATGTAAGCTCTTAGAAAACCTTCAACGTGGCACAACCAACAGGTTACTCCAGAAACTTGGATATGCATGCAACTAATCACACGTGCTATCATTCTTGTGGACAAGTTTGTCAGAAATTCAGCTGAGTACTGAACCATCTCACCAATGTAAAATAGTCAGTACATATTGGCATTAGAAATGCACTACAAACCACTTACATGTATGGAATGCTTACTTGATTTTTCTATGCCGTTCAGCTGTGTTGCTACAGGTGGTCATGATAGCGTCTTCATTCGCATCCATGGGAATGGTCCATTATCGGCAATCACTTGACAAGTCTTTGACAATCAACTTTCCAACCACCTTAAGGTCATGTGCTCGGAAAAAAGTTAAGCATCACATCAGCACCTAGAGGAAAGTTATGAGATGGAAGGTAGAAGAATGCCTCCAGTATTTACCCATGGCTGAATTGCCCAGAAAACCATGTGTTAGTGCTCCACTTTTCATAATTCCCAAGACGAGTCACAACCCAACTTTGAGCTAAACTGATTGGGAATTATTCAAGGAAGGCAAAATTAATTATCCCTTAATGGAAATCACCTTGATCGTGAGATTGCAAGACCACTTCATGAAAGAAATGTGCACCAGAAAGATTGGTCCAAGACCAGAATTACATTTTAAAGTGTTACATTGGTCCTCAGTCCCTGAAGTATGACTAATAACTTAAACTGCCACAATCAGTGCTGTATGGCTGGCATAATTTGCCTTTTTAGAAAGTTAGCTTTTTTAGAAAAATCAAAATCAAACAGGGCATCAAGATTCTTTGAGTCAAAACCACTGGGCAGCTGTTAGATGTCTGCTATAGAAACACGTGGCCTTCCACCTTGCCCATTCCATCCCAAATTATAATTTCTTCCACAAGATGGAATAATCAAGTTTGACTTTTCATATCAACATACCCAATTCTTTATAATTTCAGATAGGACTCCTTGCAAGATGGCGGGTACACTTTTACCCTATCCAGGACACAGATTTACACTCTCTCCAATGGCAAATTTCCAAGAAATTGGACCAGTGTTACAAATTTATAAAGTTCATTCTTTTGATCAACATATTCTCCATATACCCATTCCTTAACTGAAGATTTGGGAATTCTGCTATATATTTAGAACTGAATTTTAGACTGCTCCCTCCCTTGTGGATAGCTCTTTGCCTCATGCCCTGGCATCAAGTAATTTTTAGATTGGCATTTAGGGAACACCAGAACTCAAAAGGGAAAAAGGGAGACCACACCTCGGGACCCAATGCAACACTGCTTTAGGACAAGCCAAAATAACCACAAATGTTAAACCACGAGGAAGTCTAGATAACCAACCTCTTGCTTTCACATACATTTTTCTATCAAACAATTAGAATTCAGTATTAAAATTGTCACATGCGTCAACTACTTCCCATTAAACACTGGCTTGTTTCCAACAAACTGCAGGGACCAAGACTGCCATAGTACTGGCGTGAACATGCTGAAATGTCAGTTATTCCAGATACAGCTGCACTACTAACTATTGTGCAATTATATTGTAGTGTTTCAGACAGAACTGTACTTAGCAGCCTGGACTAAATCCAGCAGAGCTGTTCATAGCTACAACAGTTCAGAATATTAATAAATGCATATACTATTGACTACTGGCATTCCAAGGAAAGAGCATTAAGGACAGAGAAAGCATTCATTGCCACAGTTCTAAAAATAACCCATATTTTTTCACATCAATTTTTTCTAGGCATTCTAATTATTGTTTTAAATAAATGTTTTAAAAGGCTATTTATTATTTATTAAATAGTTTCCATGCAAACTATCTGGGAGTTTAGTTAGACTTAAAAATAGACAAGGTCCATTTAGTGATATCTAGGCCTTTCTGGCACTGCGTAGAGTATAGGAATAATTCACAGCAAGACCATTGGAACAAAGCAGCAACATGTTTTAGTTTGGCTTCCAAATGCAAGTTCTTATCCCTCCGATTTTAAGCCCAAGAACCATGTCTTAATGTGTTTTTATCTAAATGGTCCCAATTTTCACACTTTATGATTGTGTTTAGTTGTTGTGCAGACAATCTTTGGATCTGCTCCGTTCCAACAACCTTTGTTGGATGGTATTAAAAAGACAAGAGTTAAACTTGAATATGAATGGTGTTTAACAATTTAAACATTGTTCAAAATACAACAACAACATTTAATTATGCCACTTTGTGAATAATTTATTTATATGATTAGCATGTTACCACCTATTAGCCTTAAATGACAAGATTTACAAAACAGCTTTTAAAACTGATGCAGCTTCTGGCAATTAATGAACATATAGAACACTAAAAGTCTGCCATATCTTGCATCTGTATTTGAATACCTGCCAGTATAAAATACCTGAATATCTGTGTGTTGTATCAGACATTCAAGAGACCATTTCCTTTTCAAAGAGAGATTTTTATTGGCTTTTAAAAAGTTGACTACATACATGTAACAACAATTCAACACCTATGATTTCTAATCCTCTCATAAATTTTGCTGGAACCCATTTATCACCTCAATCTATTTCTTTGCTTCCTTCACAGGGAGGAAAAAAAATGGTGTTGAATAGGAAAGAGCATTTACTGGCTGACCACAAACTTAACTTCAGGTTTTTAATAAAACCGTAAGATTTGTATCAAGCTCTTTGCATCCCCAAGTTAGGGAACAAATACATGTTTATGAAATCACAGGTTAAAAAATAGACTGAAATTTATTCTGAAGTGCAGCGATGGATTTGGTAATGGCACATTTGCACTTAATGTCTGATTCAGCTCACTTGAATCCGTCTGGAATACTTTCACGTTCCGTAGATATGGGCAAGTGGCTCAGATTTATGATCAAGTACCTTCGGAAGTGAACACAAAACTCACTGCTTTTGTGGAGAATCTCAGTTTGTCTCATTTGATAATGTAGTGGTGTCAGCGCTTTAGGTTCCAACTCCACTCAAGGACTTCCTCGGTCTGCAGCATAATTCCACTAATGCAGCACTTTTGTGGTACATTCGAGTTACCTTCCTCTAAATTGGACATTGAACTGACTCGCATTCAAAGGGCAGAGTACTGATGTACTCCTGCCATTGCAAGAGATGGAACCTTTTACTTTGAAAGAAGGGTCTCGACCCGAAACGTCACTCATTCCTTCTCTCCAGAGATGCTGCATGTCCCTCTGAGTTACTCCAGCATTTTGTGTTGACCTTTTACTTTGGTGCAGTATGTGCAGAATTTCTGGTATTGAAAACCTGACTGTTTGCCTTCAGGTCCAAAACATAAAGGCACAATGTATCCACCATCTAATTAGCTTGCTAGTGTATAAATACAATTCAGCCAAATAAAACTAATCTTCACTTTTAGATTGACATTGCATTTTAGCGCTGCACAAATCAGATGTGTTTTCTTTCAGGTATAAAGTTACACTAACACTGTCGCCCCTCTCAAATGAATAAAGGCTTCAATAACACTATTTTGAGCTGTGAAGTGGGATGGGACAGAATGTGCATTTATGCTCAGTGTCCTGACCAATAGCAAAGAAAGTATATGCCCTTCAGCCCATTGAGCCCAAGCCAATTACCAAGCACACATCTATATTAATCCCATTTCCCAGAAATTGCCCTGTAGCTTTGGTGATTCAAGGGTTCCTCCAGACATTTTCTTTAAATGTTGAGTACTGGTTGGTATCGACTATGTAGGTCGAAGGGCCTGTTTCCACGACGCATCTCTCTAAACGCTACAATCTAAACATTTTCTCGGGCAGCTCATTCCAGTTTAAACTCACCCTCTATGTGGTAAAAAAATCAATTCACAGATCCTCTCCGACTTACTTCTGTCCTTAAACCTGGAGACATCTGTTAAGGGAAAAAATTTCTACTTACCGCCCTGTGTCACAATTGTTTTTACACCTCATACAGTGCCGTCCATAATGTTTGGGACAAAGACCCGCCATTTATTTATTTGCCTCTGTACTCCACAATTTCAGATTTGTAATAGAGAGGAAAAAAAAAAAATCACATGTGGTTTAAGTGCACATTGTCAGATTTTAATAAACACAATTTTTATACATTTTGGTTTCACCATGTAGAAATTACAGCAGTGTTTATACATAGTCTCTCCAATTCAGGGCACCGTAATGTTTGGGACACAGCAATGTCATGTAAATGAAAGTAGTCATGTTTAGTATTTTGTTGCATATCCTTTGCATGCAATGACTGCTTGAAGTCTGCGATTCATGGACATCACCAGTTACTGGGTGACTTCTCTGGTGATGCTCTGCCAGGCCTGTATTGCAGCCATGTTTATATTATGCTTGTTTTGGGGGCTAGTCCCTTTCAGTTTTCTCTTTAGTATATAAAGGCATGCTCAATTGGGTTCAGATCAGTTGATCGACTTGGCCACTCAAGAATTGGCCATTTTTTAGTTTTGAAAAACCCCTTTGTTGCTTTAGCAGCATGTTTGGGATCATTGTTTAAGAGGGAACTGCAGATGCTGTAGTATCGAAGGTTACACAGAAAAGCTGGAGAAACTCAGCGGGTGCAGCAGCATCTGTGGAGCGAAGGAAATAGGCAACGTTTCGGGCCGAAACCCTTCTTCAGACTGATCGGGGGTGGGGGTGGGTGGGGGACAAGAAAGGGATCCCTGTTTGGGATCATTGTCTTGCTGGAGAATGAACCGCTGGCCAATGAGTTTTGAAGCATTTGTTTGAGCTTGAGCAGATAGGATGTGTCTACACACTTCAGAATTCATTATGTTACTACCATCAGCAGTTGTATCATCAATGAAGATACGCGAGCCAGTGCCTTCAGCAGCCATTCATGCCCAGGCCATAACACCCCCACCACCGTGTTTCACAGATGAGGTGGTGTGCTTTGGATCTTGGGCAGTTCCTTCTCTCCTCCATACTTTGCTCTTGCCATCACTCTGATACAAGTTAATCTTCATCTCATCTGTCCACAAGACTTTTTTACAGATCTATGGCTGCTTTTTTAAGTACTTCTTGGCAAACTGTAATTTGGCCATCCTATTTTTGCGGCTAACCAGTGGTTTGCATCTTGCAGTGTAGCCTCTGTATTTCTGTTCATGAAGTATTCTGCGGACAGTGGTCATTGACAAATCCACACCCGACTCCTGAAGAATGTTTCTGATCTGTCGGACAGGTGTTTGGGGATTTTTCTTTATTATAGAGATAATTCTTCTGTCATCAGCTGTGGAGGTCTTCCTTGGCCTGCCAGTCCCTTTGCAATTAGTAAGCTCACCATATCTTCTTAATGATGTTCCAAACAGTTGATTTTGGTAAGCCTAAGGTTTGGTTGATGTCTCTTAACAGTTTTATTCTTGTTTCTCAGTCTCATAATGGTTTCTTTGACCTTCATTGGCACCACCTTGGTCCTCATGTTGATAAAGAGCAATAGAAGTTTCTAAAGGTGATGGAAAGACTAGAGGAAAGACTAGATGCCAAGACCTCTCTTATACCTGCATTAAGGAGGCAATTAAACACCCCTGAGCAATTACAAACACCTGTGAAGCCACGCGTCCCAAACATTATGGTGCCCTGAAATGGGGGACTATGTATAAACACAGCTGTAATTTCTACATGGTGAAACCAAAATGTATAAAAAACGGCCTTTATTAAATTCTGATAATGTGCACTTTAACCACATGTGATTTTTTTTCCTATTACAAATCTCAAATTGTGGAGTACAGAGGCAAATAAATAAATGGTGGGTCTTTGTCCCAAACATTATGGAGGGCACTGTACATGGCCAAACTGGAAGCCAAGACAGGACAGACCCAATTGGACATGGCTCCCAAATGCTAAGGAGAAATAAGAATAATTCCAATTTGAACTTGAACAGATATGAGATTGAAGAGACAAATTATAGTCCGGGAGCAGATCAGTGCTTAAAGGATTGATATTGCTAAGAACTAAAAAGCTTGAATTATAAAAATACACTGTCAGAACTAATTTAAATGAGAGAAGTTGAAGTCAACCAACAGTTCATGCTAAATTTTTGTGGTAATATACTAAAGTAGTAAATGCAAAATTAGGACATTTATGATCGAATATTTGACCTCAAGAGATAAATTTGAATACTTGATGGACTGAGTAGCTGAAGATAACTATTTCTAAATCTAGAGTGAACAGATCTCAGTACATATCCATCCTCTCCACATCACGTTGAAGACCACTTGCGTAAAGCTACCAAGGCAGCAAAGATGCAGACTGGGCTTGCCATAAACTTTAAAAAAAAACAACAACAAAAAAAAACATGAAGGAATAATCTGCTGATTGTACCCGTATCTTACCCATTCAAAACACTATCAATAGAAGACAATGCACAGACCTCAGTCTCCGTCAAAGATCAAACTTCAATGTATTAAAACATTGAGGAAAGATGGCACAGCATAAAATTAGACAAATTTATCTGTGGGCCATTAATTGGATAACATCACAAGATGATGCCTCCCAATCTAACAAACTCAACAAGCGAACCAAACGCCATTTGAAGGACAGTGGAAGAGCATGCATTAGGTGAAATGTGTGTCATATTATGCTGAGCATGTTAACAGAAGCACTTATTCAGCAAAATTCTTCACTAAGTCTATGTAATGCAATTATGCCCATGTTTGTAATGGAAAATTAATCTTGCACTAAATGTCACACCCTTTATCTGTATACTGTGGACGGCTTGAGCTCAGTTCCAGTTTTTTGTCACGTGTACCGAGGTACAATGAAATGTTTTTGTTGCATGCTAACCAGTCAGCTGAAAGACAATACATGATTACAACTGAGCCATTCAGTGTACAGATCGAGATCTAAAAGTGTGTAGCGATTGTAGCGTGTGAGCAGATCCACCTATGTGACTAACACACAAATAGTCAGGTGGGTTGGGCACCATCTTGGATCTGATTGTAATTATGTGCAGTCTTTTCTTTGACTGGAGAGCATGCAATAAAATGCTTTTCACTGTACCTCAGGACGTGACAATCATAAACTAGTCAGCTCTGTGAAGATGACAACGTTACCTCCACCCTGAGCAGACATCATTTCATCCAATTTGCCCCTCAGTATCATGACATTACTAGTGATAGTTATCTTCAGCTAACATGACTGGCTCTGTAATACTGGCCAAATACTATGAAAACAAAGGGTAAACGGTATAGTATCTCAACCCTATAATTCTCAACCTGCCTAGCAAAATTAGAATTTACTTCCCTCAATGGCTAAGCAGCAGGATGGTGGAGTGGGTCAATGCCAACTAGTAGCATTGACCATTAACTCCCACACCCATGCCCAGTTCAGGCTTCACCAGGACCATGCTACTTAAGACCTCAACACTCTAGTTCAAATGTGGGCACAAATTAAATTCTAAGGTGAGGCGATGGCTATTGGCAAGTAGCAATGCAAAGTCATCCAGGGAGAATTCTCCATTTACTGTCAGACAGTACAAAGGTTCTTATCAATGGCTGAAGGTGGTCAAAATCTAAGCCGGAATTATAACTACAAGTATTTCTCAGGGAAGCATTTTAGACTCTGCTCTCTTTGACTTCTATCAATGAACTTTGTTCAATATTAAAATTCAAAGAGGGCTTGTTTGACATCTGCAGGGACCAATTTCTTCGGCAATTCTTCAGGTAGGGAAGCAATGTGTCCTGCGTAGCAAGTCGCAAGCAACAGGGTTGGTACAAGTTGAAAGAAGTGTCCATAAGGCAGAGCCAGGTAATGTCATACAAGACCATTAGACTCAGCTCACTACTTGTGATGTGGTCAGAAACAAGCCGCCACCCATGATATTATCAGATAACTCCTCACCAAATATCCCGCGTGAATCACAATTGTCCAGTTCTTCCACTGGATCATTGGATTAGAAAGAGGTCTGAGGATAGATACACCACGAAGAGTACATCATATGAACATTCCCCCATCTAGACAATCAACTGCCTGTTACAAATCACGATTGGATGGGGCAGGTTTATGTAGCTCTAATCAGCTGATATGGACAATTTAGTTACGCTGAAAGTTAGCCTCCGTTTAGCATGCATAGTATCATGGTTCAAAACTTTTGTTGTGTAGAGGTCTTAGAAGATACGAGTTGAGGACAATGGATTTCCCCAAGTTATCAGAAATTAGATGTCACATGGAACATTACTGCAGGCTCCACAAAATGCAAGTTTCGAAAATGGAGCAGAAAACTATTTTGGAATGCAATGGAATTTAATTTTTCATCGTACCATAATGCCACAGCAAATTTGAGCAATTTAAAGCCCAGCAGTACTTCCGGGTGGAAATTCTTAGAAATTGCCTAAATGAAATAAGATTCTGACCAGTTCCCAATAGTTTATCCCACATACGCTGTTTATAGAGAAACCATGGGCTGGTATCAATACAGGAATGCTAGAGGCTTAACACACAACTATAGGGCAGTGCTAAACATATGTCTCTGTACTTGCTACACTAATCGGTCAGCCTGATGTCCAATTAGGCAGGTAGTTTTTTGGACTTCCAAGTGACAAAAATCAAATAGGAAAAAAGTACCATAAGGCACCAATTAGAGATGTTCATATGAAAGGTTTGCAATAAAATGGAGAAGAATTAATGAGACAAACATCATAGGGGAAAGAAAAACCCATAACTGCTTTAGTATTGTCAAGTCCACTGAGAATTGAGGCCATTACCACTAAGTGTTCTTCATGTCCTTGGCAGCTAAACTATAAGTAAGTAGTCTTTCCCGACAGTACTTTCAAAGATACCACAGACATAATTTTACTTCCAATTTATCCACATTAACCTCTTAACCCGTTTAAGAAGGAACTGCAGATGCTGGAAAATCGAAGGTACACAAAAATGCTGGAGAAACTCAGCAGGTGCAGCAGCATCTATGGAGCGAAGGAAATAGGTAACGTTTCGGGCCAAAATGTTGCCTATTTCCTTCGCTCCATAGATGCTGCTTCACCCACTGCGTTTCTCCAGCATTTTTGTGTACCTCTTAACCTGGATAGTTTACATTGCGAGTCCACAAACATTTTTGCGATCATTGCGATATATTCTTTCCGAGGCTACATGAAAATTGAAGCAGTTACAATGAATCAGCCTCAAAGCTGGAGTAACTCAGCGGGTGAGGCAGCATCTCTGGAGAAAAGGAATAGATGACGTTTTGGGTCGAGACCCATCTGCAGACAGAGTCAGGGGAAAGGAAAACAAGAGATATAGATGGTGATATAGAGGGATATAAAACAAATATGCAAAACAATAATGATAAGAAACAAACCATTGCTAGCTGTGGGCAAGGTGAATACTTAATATTTGCAATGCTAAGTAAAACTACCCAGGGAACCAAAACTAAGGTTTACTTAAGGTAGTCACTAAAATCCTTTCACAAATTATTTAGCCGGGGATGGGTTTGAATATGGAATTAACTAACCCACACACCACCTACCTACCCAAACCAAATCCAACCATATATTCTGGTTAGAGCAAGCTATGCCTTACTGACCTCACTCATTCAGCCGAATGGTTTTGCATGTCCACAAGAGTCCTTTGCTCTGTCCAAAACCCATTTCATTCTCAATTAGATGGGTAACATGCTTAGCATGTCACACTAGTGATGGGTGAGGGCTGGGGAACGTTTAATTCTTTGGCTCATTTCACACAAGAATGTAGTTGATACGAATGGTAGAAATGCATCAACAAGAAATCTAACTAAACAGATGCAATAGATTGTGGTCATAATTTTTGATAAGGAGCAGGTTGAGGATGAATGGAAACATGGCATGGTCTGGTTAGGCTCAATGGCCTGCTAATGCTATTCTTTTCTCTAAACCACTTTGGAGATTTGAACACATCTTAAGTGATACTACTGTGCACTCAAGAGCATCCTGAACTGTCAGAAGTACATTCTTTCAAGAGCCAACAATAAATCAAGGCCCTAAATACTCTCCTGGAGATAGAAACTCATCCCACGGCAATATTTTCAAGTGCAGAGGAATTATGGTGCAAATCCTGGTGATCACCATACTACTGTTTGCCAGAACCTGCTGTGTATCGATCAGATGTCACACGTCACACTTCCCACAATATGGACATAATTTCAAAAGCACCCAAGTGGGGCATTGTGATATTGTGAAAGGCATGGCATCAATGCAAATATTCCTAATTCTATGTGATGAAAACTTCGTTCAAAACATTTCAGACAAATATCTGAAAATAACTTTACCAGAAAAAGAAATGCAGTGGCGTGTGCATGCAAGCTATCCACTGATCAACTGTTAACTGAAGCCTATAGAATGCAAGTAAAAATATCCATCAAAATCAGCAAAAACCACAAACACCCTGAAATATCAATATGGAATACGATCAAAGGTATTCCAGGAAGATTTTCAGAATGAAAACTTTCTGGTGAAAATTTCTCTGGGACTTTTCATTGGATTCACTAATGTTGATACTGGAGACTTAAACACCAAACGCTAACTTTGAGGTGAAATTGTGATGTTGGTAAACTCACTATTTCTCCCTGCCATCTACAAACCCAAAGGCCAATCTTGGAGACACAAGAGACGGCAGATGTTGGGATCTAGAACAAAACACCAAGTAGTGGAGGAACTCAGTGGGTCGGGCAGCATCTGTGGAGAGAGTGGACAGTTGATGTTTCAGGTCAGAACACTGATAATAAGACGAAAAAAGCTGGAAAAGGAAGTGGGAGCAGGGCAAGGTCTGGCAAGTGATAGGTGGCTAGATACAGGTGGAAAGGGGTGCAAATTAATGAGGCCTAGCCGTACCGTCTCCCTATGATGCAAAAAGTACTGAAATTCACCATTTCTACAAGTAACAAATGAGCACTTAAGCAGTGCATAAAAGGGATGTTGCAACATTTAGAATGGCATTCAAATAAGTCAATGCTCTCATTCATAGATAGGGCAGCAGAATATGTTCAGTCACATATTGGTTAGTTTACTGGAGTAATATCCAGAGGACAGCAGCTGGAGAAATCAAATTCAGTTAACAAAATTAATTTATCATTATTTGGGGGAAAATCCGAGTTAAAAAAAAAAAAGAAAAAAGTGAACTTATTGTAGGTCACCAAATTTGGCCACTAGAGTCTGTAGGGAAAGGAAATCTGTATTCTTTAACCAAATCATCCGGCCGAGAAGCTTTTCTTTCCCAATTCTTAGCAATCCGATCGAGAACCTTTGCATACAATATGCTCTTAGTTCCCTGGAACATATCCTTCATACAAGCCCATCGACTCCCCTCTATTTCCCTACCGCACACCTACAGCAGGAAAGTGGCTAGACGAGTCGACACGGTGGTGAAGACATCAGGCGTGCTTATCTTCATTAGCCGAGGCATTGACTACAAGAGTTGGGACCATAATGCAAACATGGGTTTGGCTGTACTTGGATGTGTTGTGGGCCATTCTAGGCCACTCTACAGGAAAGGTGTGTTTGAGCTAGATATGGTACAGAAAAGAATAATATCTGGATGGAAGGCTTATTGGATGGTTGGGTATCTTTCCTGGAGGAAATGAAGTCAAGGGGTACATATCCATGGGGTAGGTTGTCAGAATCAGTTTCCAATGCTGGGAGTATTTAGAGCCCGGGGCAGAGGATTAATGCAAGAGGGGAGTCTCAGGGGATCGGAGGGAATAATCTTTCCACACAAAGTAGTCGGTATTTGGATGGTGTTGCCAGAAGCACAAACAATAACCGCAGGTACTTGAATGAGCAAGGCATAGAGGGATTAGTAGATAGGTATGATGGCCCACAGAGAAGCAGGTTACTGAAGTGCCTGTTTTAATGCTCTACAATTCTATGACTGTGATGCCAAAAAACAAGATTGAACAAGACAGGCTCAATCAACCAAATCTGTTCCTGCCCGACACGTAGTGAGAAACAAAATAAACTGAGAAAAAAATGGTCTGTCTTTTTGATATGTGCTCTGAGCAAATCTCATCCAATAGACATAATGCCAGTACATTAGTGAATGTGGCTGAGCTGTTTTGCAATATGTTTGTGCTTGCCTGCCTTTCGCTGCATTCTGTACCTGTCAATTTTTTACACAGAGAGTGGTGGATCTGTGGAATTCTCTGCCACGGAAGGTAGTTGAGGCCAGTTCATTGGCTATATTTAAGAGAGATGTGGCCCTTGTGGCTAAAGGGATCAGGGGGTATGGAGAGAAGGCAGGGGTGGGATACTGAGTTGGATGAACAGCTATGATCCTATCGAATGGCGGTGCAGGCTCGAAGGGCCGAATGGCCTACTCCTGCACATATTTTCTATGTTTCAAATTCAACCATATTTACAGGGAGACAGGAAAAGATTCAAGGATGCGCTCAAAACCTCCTGAAAGAGAAAGGCAACCCCAGCAATTCCTGGAAATCTCTGGACAATGCAACGATGAAAGAACAGTTTGTTGTGGGGAAAGTTTGAGCTCACAGAATTACACCACTTCAAACTGATTTTGGCCACCCCACTAGATATCACATGCCCCTTTTGTGAGTTTGCAATTCCTACATTGGCTTACATCAAACACACTCTAGCCCAAGGGCCACTGAACAACTCGATTAGTCTAAAGATACTTATGAGCCACCTACAATTTTGCAGCATTCATGCATCTCAACAGACTTGGTTAAACAGCATCTTCCTCTTCAAACAGTTTTATTCCCATTTCACTAATAAGGAATGTTTAATTTAGAGCTAAAGCATTGAAATGCCCACTTTGGCCCACTGAACCCATGCTGACCTGTTCACACTAGTTCTACGTTATCCCAATTTTCACATCCACTCTACGCATATGGGACAGTTTTACAGATGCCAATCTACAAAGTCACATCCATGGGACGAGAGAAAACCCTCATGGCCACAAGGAAAACATGCAAACTCTACAAAGTCAGCATCTGGAGTCAGGATTGAACCTGGGTCTCTGACTCGGAGGCAGCAGTTCTACCAATCTGTGCCACGCTGGAAACTCCTTCATTCAGCTATAAATTCATCAGGGTCTGCCTTCTCTGCTACTGGAAATATCATTTTCATTTAATCAGGTGAGGGAACCTGGTACGGCATATGTAGTGTGACCCAGTTCCCAAAATGGATTACTGAAACCCAATGGGCTGTTTTCCGTCTGCCAATGGACTGCTTTCTGTCACACTACCTGACCTGGATACGGCAGAGGCTGGAGAGTCTAGCTTTAAAAAAATATATATGCTCGAACAAGAATTCCCAAAGGAGTGTTGCCATTTGCAGCGTACAACTCAATGCAGTTCAGTAAATTACTCTAGACCATTAAAGTGAAGACGGTAGATGAGGAAATCTTTTAAGCAATAAAAGTGATCTAACTGTATGGTTAGAATGCAGTAGGCGTAAAATGCAATGAAAAGTCGCGGCTGCACTTAGCTACACAACTTAACAAACTTAGAACAAAATGGAAACCTGGCCTATGGGTACACAACTACAAATGAAGCTGGTAAACAAATCGCAGTACATAAAATTCAAAGCAATGAATCAGCTTTTTGGCCCAAATTGTTTCTAATGAGTTTTCATCTGTATCCTCCCAACGTACACGCACCTGGATCAGAGGATTCAACAAGGATTAAACTCTTAAGATGTCACTATGAATGATCAACCCATGTGCAAAACAGAAAACATTTAGATGAACTACTTGGCATCAAGTCAGACAGCAGGTTCAGAATGACACAGAGAACCCGCCTTAGAGGGAAGCTGCTGAACCTGGCCTCTGTTCACCCCGTGGACCGGAGAGGAGGGATTCAGATTCAGACAGAGGATCGATAACCAGACCGGATGCGGGAAGCAGTGCAATGCCTCGACGGAGGAGTGGGCTGCTGGAGGCCCTGCAACAGGCTTAGCTCATGGACTGGATAGCATGCAGCAAGCAGCACATAGCAGTGTAGGAAGATACCAACAGCCATGCTTAGCCAGGTCAACTCTGCAATGTCCCCAGGACAATGGGCCTGCATTATCAGATTAAGAACTCTACATCAAGGACTTGAAGATGGTGCCAAATCTGGCAACTGTTTACTGTCTCTCATTCTAATACTACTATACACTTGTACTGTATCTGACATGCTCATCTAAGATTTATCTAGACGATTATGTAGTGATACTTGTACTGATGTGTAAATAAAAATGTATTTCACTGTATCTCAGTACATGTGACAAATAAAGTGCCATTGTACCATCAGAGGGTATTAGCGATAAGGAGATATTGGACAAACTGGGATTGTTTTCTCAGGCAGGCCAGAGGTTGAGAAGAGACTTGAAATATATAAAATGATGAGGCAGAGATACAAAGGGGAGCACGTCCCACCTTGAAGCAATCTTTAACCCATTCTCTGCAATTGATTCTTACCACTGATGAGGCTCACCGGCCTAGAATTCCCTGGATTCTCTCTACCTCCCTTAAACAAAGCAAGAACATTAACATCCAGTCCACTGGGACCTCATGGGTAGCTAAAGATGCAAAAATCTTCGTCAAGGCTCCTGCAATCTCCTCTTGCGTCCCTCAATAAACTAGGATAGACCCCTTCAGGCCCAGGGGATTGATCCACCTCAATGCTCTTCAAGAGCCCCAACACTATACCTGCTTAATCTCCTTTTAATATTAGAATACTAATATGCAAGGACAGTTTTAGTTTTCTCCACACTAATCTCGCTGTCCTCTATGTATTTATCCTTATGAAAACAGATGCAAAGTACTTGTTCAGTACAAATACCCATCTTTATCCTACTTAGGTGGTCCTACTTTTTTCCTGGTTTGTTTTTAATGTAGGTATACATTTTCAGGGGAGATTTTCTTTAATCCAATTAGCCAGTCATTTTGTGGCCACTACCTTTGCCCCTTCTAATCACTTGAGTTATTTCCTCCTTTCCTTATATACCGGTCTGATTCCATTCTGATAAACCTTGAATGTGCTTCCTTTAACTTTGAGCAAGTTCACAACCGTAAACAGGATTCCTTTACTTTGCCATCCTGATCCCTACCGGAACAGGCTAAACTTTGATCAACTGGCCTTCAAATGACTCTATGTGGAATTACTCAATAACAACTGCTCTGTGTACCTTCCATGGCTCCTGCCTGGTAACAATTTGCCATACTCCAATTTAGTGCTTTCCTGCAACTTCCAGCCTTCTTCCCGTTCCAACAATCTTAAAACGTATGGAGTAGTGGTCACTATTCCTGAAATTCTCTTCCACTGGATACCAGCACACGTAGCCAACTCGTAAGATCTCCTCCCTTTCCCGGTGGTCAGCAATTTATTTCCTGTACTTTAGGCCGAACTACCTCACCAACTTCTATCTACGACACTCACAGCCCCAGATAATCCCGAGTTTCAGTTCCTTAACTGTCCGTAAGGAGCTGCAGTTGAACACATTTGTAGCCATCAGAGGCACTGGAAATCCTAACCTCTAACATCCTGCAGGATACTTGTATTTTAAGCCACTATCAACACAGGAAATAGGTAGGTAAACTGGTAGTCTAAAACATCCGCTGATAGGCGTATACACTTCCGATCATTATATTGCAAGACTGATATTACATTACAGAGATGTCAAAGGAGATTTGCATTGCCAGTGATGAAGTTATTTCTTAATAACTAGTCATGGAGCCTCTTTGGATAGTATTACTGAGGGATATTTACTCATGTGTTAAAAATGAAATCCAGATAGGTCTTCCTTGTTGACCCTTTCTCTAAACAAAAGATCGGTAAATTGGGGATAGTTTTAATGTAATGGTCTAATTAGAGGCGAGATGGGGATTTTTTTTTTACACCAAAGTACGATAGCAGTCACACACACAGTGCGAATTTTCAGCCCAAATCAGTTTTGTTTTTATAGTTCTAGACTAGGTATTGTGCATCTAGGAGAGATACTAGAGGTTGCAGCACAATTGGGTAAAGTTGGGATGTAATCTTCTTGGGAGGCTCCATATTCACATTAACACCAGATAGTTCATGGAATTAGATCGAACACAGGCCAGGATATCCAACTTTCACTTACAACCCACCCTCAGCTAACAAACATTGTTGCCCTACTTGGAAGGACGACAGGATACCAAAGGCACAATGCTTCCTGTGTGATGTGGTTTCAACATCCATCAGCAACTCTGCCTTAATAGCACTATAAATCCAAAACATGGCTGATAGACCAAAATTGATTGAAAGGTTTTAAATGCATCTGTCTTTTGCATTTCCAGACTAGGCTTTATCATTGAAACGGTTATATTTATAGTGCCACATCCTTTTATCAACTGTTGAATGTTGTACCCACCATTTGTGAATGGATGCGGCAAACCTGAAGAGTATTGATTAGATCCAATGGGTTTGAATTTTCTTTGGAGTTTTGCTTGTGATTTCAGATTTATTTCATTCGTTATGTGCCTCCTCAATTGATGGGAATTCCAGCAGAATCCTTGTTGATTGTTGCCTCCATGTTACAAGAACACTAACACGAAGGGAAAACGCTCAATCTCATTCAAAGCACTTCCAACAGTTACATCAATCCATTAGGGATTGGCAAGAGTGACACCTGTCATGACGATGAGCCATGATGATGATATGTAAATAAGATGACCTCTGTATCAAATGACCTGGAGATCAGATCGGGTGGGGCTGTGTAAGCCAAGCGGTGACTGTGAGTTAATAAACACAGAGAACAATGAATGTTGCTCATAATATACAATATTATAATAAACAGTATCATAATAACAGTATCATACTCGATAACACAAAATCGTCGTATCGCTTGGGAATTCTCCTTTCACGTTTTGGTCTACCAGTTGGCACAGAAGCATCAGAGTCCGTTGAATCTGTCAAGGTGTTATCACCCAGACACCTTCTCTGCTCACCTCCTGCATTGCAGCGTGCTGCCTCTGGAACTCTGTGGTCACCACCTCAGAAATGTCATCTTGTCCCTCTGGATCCGTAGCTCTTGGTGACTTTTGGGCTACCTCGTTTTGAGAATCCCTGGACATGTACTTTTTAACGCTCGGTATATTCCTCTTGCAGATAACACCTTCTGGAGACTTGACTGTCACCATGCTGTCGCTCCCCGATACAACATTGTGTGGTTGGCAATGGTAAGGAGTGTCTATCTTACCACCATCATCTCGCCTCACAAGCACATCATCCCCAGGCATTATTTCAGAGTGCCTGGCTCCTCGTTTCAAATCAGCATATCATTTTGCCGCGCCTTTCTTTTCGGCATCAGTCTCTCATTCTCCTGGTCATCCATCATCTCTCGCACCTCAGTTACTTTAGTGTGAATTTTCCTTCCAAACAAAGCTTCTGCTGGACTTTTCCCTGTCGTTGAGTGAGTGATTGCCCAATATACAGCTACGTATCCCAACAGTGCCTCCTTCCAGTTTTCCCCTTCAGCATCGGCGGTTCGTATCCTCTTCTATGGGTTGGGTTTGTCTCTCTACTTCTCCTTTAGCTTGTGGCCATTTCGGAGTTACCTTGTGATGATGGATACCTGTGATTCTCATGTATTCAGCAAATGTCTCAGAAACAAACTGGTCCATTGTCAGAATACAATGTAACAGGCAACCCATGTCTGGCAAAGAATCTTTGTTAATGCCTGTACAGTTTCTGCCGTAGTTGACTTCATCACTGCATACTCATAGTACCTACTATAGCAGTCTACCACTACCATAATTGATTCACCTGTTGGAAGTGGTCCAAGAAAGTCAATAGCTATGTCAACCCATGGTCCTGTTGGCAACTTTGTACTTCTAATTGGTTCTGGTGGGTTGCTCCTGCTGGTGATTTGGCATCCATGACACGTCTTGGCAACATTTTCAGCATTTTCTCACAACCTGGCCACCATGCTTTGCTCCTAAAGTTATGTTTGGTACTGACAATGCCTAAATGTCCTTCATGCACTAATGACACGACCCTTGGCCATAGTCTCTGTGGTATCACCAATCTGCTACCTCTCAGCACACACAGACCAATTACACAAAAATCATCTTTTATGGGAACATATGTTTTGTAAGGACATTGATCCCATTGCCCACTCTGTATACACTCTCTGATATCTTTGAATTCAGGATCATGTTCTGATTCCCTTTCAACTTCTTTTGTTGTCACTTCTCCTGCCGTTGACTGCTTCCCTCTCTAGCGTGGATGTCGTTTCCAGCTGTTCATCTTTCAAGTCTCAACAGCGGATCCATGATGTTTGCTTTCCCAGCAATGTGGACTACTTTGTACCTGTACTGTTGGAGTCTCAGCACCCAACGTTCTATTCTGGCACATGGCTTAGACTTTGTCGAATGGATCGCTTCCAGCGGCTTGTGATCTGTAACAAGTTCAAATTCAATGCCGTACGAGTATGCATGGAACTTTTCACAGGCCCACACTCGTCCCAGTGCTTCTTTCTGTGTTTGAGAATACCTTCTCTCCACGCTGGTTAACGATCTACTGGCATATGCTACGATTCTGGGTCCATCTGCATGTGTCTGTACCAACACTGCTCCTAACCCGACCGGACTAGCATCTGCTATGACTTTTGTTGGTGCTGCTGGATCATAATATCCAAGGGTTTCTGCACTCATTCGACCCCGTTTCTGTGATTTGAACGCCTGTCTCTGTTCACTACCAAACTTGAACAGTATGTCTTTCCTGGTCAACTTTCTCAGTGGATCTGCCAGTGTAGCAAAATTTGGAATGAATTCTGCGCAATAATTGACCAGTCCTAGAAAGCTCCTCATCTCGATTGCATTCTGAGGTTTCCGTGCATCTGCAATAGCTTTCACTTGAGCTTTGGCTGGGTTCAGCCCTTCACTTGTGAGTCTGTGTCCCATGAAATCCATCTCGGAGATGCCAAACTTGCACGTCTTCATTCACAGTGAGACCTGCTTCATGAAGTTTAGTCAACACTAGCTTCAACCTCCTGTCATGCACTTGCCGACTTGATGCATGGACAATGATGTTGTCTGATATGTTTGCTACTCCAGGTACACCTTGAATCACTCTGTGGATTTCGTGCTGATAGATCTCGGGAGCAGCACTGATCCCAAACATCAGTCTTTTGTATCGGTACAATCCGCACTGAGTGACGAATGTTGTCACCTCTTTTGACTCTGGATGTAATTCCAACTGATGATATCCCCACTTGAGATCAATTTTGGAAAACACTTTACTGGTTGACAACTCTTGTAGCACCTCATCAACCGTAGGAATTGGGTGTCTTTCTCTGATTATTGCCTCATTAGCTCTCCTCATGTCAACACACAGTCTAATGTCATCGTTGGGTTTCGGCACTAGACTCACCCATAGTGTCGAGCATTCAACTGGTTCAATAATGGTTTAGTTGCGGTGTATGTATATAACTTCCTACTACACCTTCTTGACGTGCACTTGATTTTTTGCAGTTTCAAGCATTCCCAAAGTGATCTGTCAATTACGTTGCTGTCGCTACCAGAATCTACAATCACTGGCACAGTAACACCTCCGATAGTTACTGCAACTTTCTCGTGATGGCTATCATTCAATGCAAACTGATAATTCCTTTTAACAGCATGCTCGCCAGCTTCATCACCTTCTACTTGACAGACATGAGCCTTCTTTTTCTACCAAGGTCTGTCTTTCTTTTCACTGGACTTCCCTTTCTTGTTGTAATCACTTTGTCTTGTCTTTGGTCTTACTTTTACATTTCTTTGCAAAAATATCATATCTCCACATTTCCTACATGTTCTACCTTTTGCTGGACAACATGCATCTTTCCCTAGGTGATCCTTGTTGCCACACCTGTAACACTCGATCTCATGTTCAGGCTTATTTCTTGGTCTACTGTAGGACAGCTGGTTAACTTGCCTAGTCTTTGAATCTTGTAATTTCATGCTGTGAAATTGTCCCACAACAGCTTCCAGTGCTGCTGCTGCAATCGACAAAGCATCATTAAGGTTTAACTCACCCCCTTTTTCTAGCAGCCTTCTCCTGAGCTTGTCTGACCTGCAATGCTGGACAACCTGATCCAATATCCGAGTTAATAAACACAGAGAACAACGAATGCAACCTCTTAATAATGTGTCAATATCATTATTCTTCACATCTGCGGCCAGGATGTGACAACACCTATACAATTCCTGGGAGTTGGGGACAGGTGGGAGAACAACATCACATCTCCACAGCATCACGCATGCGATACCAGCAGCTGCTAAATAGAATATTTTCAAAACCACACCAGTAACATTAAACTGGTGATCATAGAGATATGGATCAACAGGGTTCAGTTGGAATTCTTATCAAGCTGGACCAGTTCCAAATGAAATACAAATCTGGAGAAACTACAAAAAAAATTGCAATGCTGAAAAGCATATTCAAAGCCATGAAATCTACTCTTCAGGCTTGCCACATTCAATAGTGAGTACAACATTTAACCGTCGACAGGAAGACGTGGCTCTATAAATATCATGTGTTTACTCAAAGCCCAGTAAGTGCAAAAGTTCCATTCCCAGTCATTCCTTCTCCCTGCTCCCATGAGAGAGAAGATAGAGCTTGAAAGCTCGCACCAGACTCGGAAACTGCCGCTACCCCCATTATAGGCTTCTGAATGGTCCTAGAGTATCTAACCGTCCTAGAGTACAGTCCAATTCCACACTACCTCACTGTGGACATTGAACTTGGTCTATGCAACTGTTGTTCTACAACGTTGAGAAATATACTTTCTCCCTCCACCTTGTGTACTTGTGTTTGCCTTGATTGTGTTTATTATTCCGATTGCTCAAATAGAAAGCAAAACGTTTCACTATACCTCGTAAACCTGATAATAAATCTAAAATTCTTGCGCATGTACAAACATCTTCAATCAAAAGTGTGATATAGATGACTTATCTCTACCTCTTCCCGAGAAACACATGGTGATAAGGAACGGGATGGTTGTAGCAAATGTGATGTGTTGCCTGTGGAGCTAGACTTCTACTTCAGGACTACCTCCACTGTTTGTGAATAATTTTACATGCTCGATAATTGGTGGTGGTGGAAGCATATACAATATCATTTAAGAGGCCTTTAGATAGGCATATGGATATACAGAAATTGGACACATCAACCGTATGCAGGCAGAGGAGATTAGTTTAACTTGGCATCATGGTTGGTGTAGACACTGCGAGCTGAAGGATCTGCTCCGCTGTGCTGAGCTGCACTATGTTCTAGGGGAAAAGTCAGGCATCTTATCTGCAAAGCACAGGAACCAAGCAGCTAATTAATAGTAGAATAATCCTAAAAAGCAAAGTGACAACTAGATAGTGGAGCTTTAAAGTAAGAGGACAAAGATTTAATAGGAACCAGAGGGGACACCTTTTCACACAGAGGGTGGTAGGTATATGGAATGAGCTGCCAAGGGGGGCAGTTGATGCAGGTGCTATAACATTTCAAAGACATTTGGACAGATAAGAAAGGTTTAGAGGGATATAGGCTTGGATGGGGCATCTTGAGAGGCATGGACAAGTTGTGCCAAAAGGGCATGTTTCCATGCTGTACAACTAGTAATAGCAATCAATAACACGCTAATTAACTTTCTAAGGAGATACAAGGAACTGTAGATAAACTGGTGTACACAAAATTCTGGTGAAATTCAGCAATAATATAATATAACATAATATAATCCCCATTCCTTCATTGTAGACGAGTTTCTTTGGAGAAAATGGATAGGTGATATTTCGGGTCGGGACACTTCAGTCTGATTGCTGGGGGGGGGGGGGGGGGGGGGGGGGGGGGGGGGGGGGCATGGAGTTAATGCTGGAAGAGAGGTGGGGGCAAGACAAGGCCTGGAGAGTGATAACCTCCTTACCCTGCAGTTCTGCGTTTCACTAATGTAGAGTCCCACTAGCCCCAAATATGGACAAAAAAAAGATGCATTTGAGGGGTCGATCAGATTAAGTTTATAGTGATTACCTTTGGCATCAGGGCAACATCCAACCTAAGCCAAATGTGGCCTCAGGGAGTCTTATCAAAAAGACAGGAGGACATGATGGAAAAACACACCCTGGCTTGTCATACAGATAATACAGGTTGTTAAATGTCATTTGCCACCAGGCTATTATTATGGGAGTAAGATGGTCATCTGCAAAATGGTTACTGCCCAGGTTTCACAGGAAAACATCTGAAAGTTCACTTCCAAGTCAGTTTCCCAAATGAATATAATCCCCATTCCTTCATTGTAGACGAGTCCAAATACTGGAACTTGTTACCCAACAATATTGTGGAAACCTCTTCATTGGTTAAAATAAAACTGCTCACCACTAGCCTCCCATGGACAAATAAGGATGAACATTAAATATTAACCTTGCTAGCAACAGGCATCTCCCAAAATTTTAAGAGAGCATGTTTCATATAATTTACTCCAATTTTCAGACATCTGACTATCTACAATAGATACTCATGGACCGGGTGATTTCCATTGCAGCAAATAATCCATTTTAAATTGCCACACTTCATCACGATTAAAGGCAAATAAAATGAACTTAACCGTTTGTCATGTCAGCAGCTTAATTTCTCCTGCCTCATTCAACTGTCCTTTCTAGCCCTTGTTAAAACACATTATTCTGCCCATACTATGCCAAATTTGCATTAGACAGATCAGCATGTCTCCATTTATTACCAATAGTTTTAATTGCAGTCAGAAACCATGCAATTAGAACTTTTGATTGGGACCACTAGGACCTTGTATATTAAAGACAAGCGGCTCTCCGTGCAGTTGAAGTCATTAGTGCAAATGGTCATGCTTAAGGAACCAGGTAGACAAAAGTGCTGGAGAAACTCAGTGGGTGCAGCAGCATCTATGGAGCTAAGGAAATAGGCAACCTGAAGGGTTTCGGCCCGAAACATTGCCTATTTCCTTTTATCTCCAGCACTTTTGTCTACCTTCGAGTTTCCAGCATCTAAAGTTCCTTCTTAAACATGTTTAAGGAACCTATGGGATCACCTGAAGCATACAACTAAATGGCACCGCCACCTGCAATTTACAGAGCCAGCAATTGAAGGATAATCCTAGATTCACTTTACAAAGTGAGACCCGGAAAACCACCTTTGTGGGGAAAAGCCTACTAAAATCTGAAATATTATAGAATGGATATTAAAGATGGTACATTCTTCAGTAGGCAGGTCCACAGTTTGTCTTCTTTGGATACATGCAGAGATTGAATTAATCCAGTTGTGTTATTAAAATTAACAGATATAGATGCTCTAATTTAAATGTTCCAGCCAAACAACTGCTGCAAAACAGACGGTTTCAATTCGCCAGGCCCAAGTATGAAACTCAAGTGGAATTAAGATGTCCATGTTGCATCTAGACTGCCAGAGCTCAAGTAACACCAGGGCTTGGTTGTCATTAATTTGGTAAACAGCATAATCTTATAACATTTATGATCCCCAGTAGAGTCAGATCTACATCATTTCAGGCTTACCTGCGCCAATAGTGCTTTATCTGTGCTAATTAAATGTACAAAGGCAGTCACTTTTTGAAAAGTACTCAGTGAATTGTACTGTAGAATTGGTTAACTGGCTAAAATTAGTATCAACTACAAAAAACCCCAGCAAATTTACTATTTTTAACTAAAATCCTAGGATTAAAAGATGACACAGGGGCAATTAAATCCACGTGTCTGGGCAAAACAGTGATCACGTGCGTACATTCTGGATGTTGGTTGGAAAACTGGACTTTTGTCGTGAGCAGTCAGCCAAAAAAAGAATGAGTGTACTTCCCATCTTCAAAATGGCCGTCACGAGCAAGGAAGAAACAAAACTAAAATGATGCTCTTGTAATGCAAATACTAACACAACTAGAAATCAATATGGAAGGGAAACATTTAAGAATTGGAGGAAAGACTGGCGAGTATTGGCAAGTTACCCATCTTACAACTTTCAAAATTGTTGAGAACTTTGTTGGGCTAAATCCAATGATTGTTTCAGTCTGTTCTTCCCTTCGTTGACCCAGCAAATCCAAGGGTCAGAGAATGCACTTCCTATCAACATATATCAGCAATGTCTGCACTAACCTTAAATGCTGCTCTCACCTTGAAGCTAATGTAAAAGCCAGGTATTTGAGCAGAGGGCACGCTAAAATACTAAAATTTGTAGCAGAGATTTATTTAGCAACATCCTTATTGCCTCAAAAGGTTGTGGACTCCAACTCCAACTGAAACCAACATGCTAGCAGTGCTGAGTGTGTTACATTCCTGAAAGTGCTATCTTTTAGATGTAATAATTGGGAATCCCATCTTCTCTGCCAGGGGCGACTCAAAAGTGGGAATTAATTCCTGGAATCCTGGCCAGTGCTCTATCAACATTACTAAAACAGATCCTCTGCTGATCATATTGGTGTTTGTGGAAAGTTGCTGCACATAAAGTGAGTACACTTCAAAAGTACTTAACTGGCTACAAGTGCTTTAAGACATCACAAAGTTGTGAAGGGCACCATACAAGCGCAAATATTTTTTATAATTAAATAGATTGAGAATTTCGTGCAAGTTACTACCAACAACATATTAAACTCATTGTGCAGGAAATTGTGGAAAAGTCATGATTTTCCTTAGCATTCTCAGAAATGGGAATCGTGTCCTGTCTCCTATGTTAGGAATGTTGCACCTTAGAATTCTAAGATCATTTTGATTTGGTTGTGGTTTAGTGGAGTATTTGCTGAGAACACGAACATCGTTACACTGAGGTCAAATAATTCAGTGCCCCCTGAAATATTGAAATATTTCAATGATTCCCAATATTGTTTTCACAAGCCAAGCTTGGACAAGAGATTACACCGTCGCCTTTTTAGAAAAATAACATTAATGGTTAGTTCACATACCACTCTAAAATGGCCATTATTATTCTGCTACATCTGAAAGAAGAGATGCCCGGCACTCATCTCTTCAACTTAAGAGTAACAGTTCTAAACTAGAGCCAATGTGGAAACTAGTGGGCATGCAGCAGTCTGTTGCTGCATAACTACACGCACGAATCCTTACCAAACTGGAGCTTCTTCTACCTATTCCTGGATAAACTTTGTAAACACTTTCATTAAATGGAATACTCTATAAAAGGAAGTTGACAAAGCACCAGAAGGCACAAAGGACCTGACTCACCCATGAAACTGTATTTTTCCTACCCTGGGAATTTATAACACTCTGGCATGTCTCCCCACTACAATAAAAATGCAAACACAGACACCTTGGAACCAGTGACCTAAAAACATAGTGTTCCTCATGGATACAGTTCTTTGTCTTTCCTAATGAGATCATTGTACATCTGATCATATGAAGTTTTGAAATCGTATATATTTGGCTTGTCCGGAGCAGGTCCTGGTAGCTTCACATGCATCCCCGTGCCAAACGATCGAACATTGAAGCCTTTTTTGCTGTAAGAGAAAGGAAAACAAATTTAGAAAAGATTAGGAAAATTATACGCATTTCAAAATTCAGCACTGTACATGTACTTTAACATCTAGAAAACAGTCAAGACTGGGCATTGGCCCAGCTTCCCACAAATAGCAGACATACACAATATTCCTTCCAAAAGTTGGGGGTGGAAGAGCCCAATAAAATTCAGTCTGGCCAAACATTCAGACCCTTCCAGTGCCATTTTCAGTAATCACTTGCACTGGATAGCTCTTTCTAAATTTAATGTTCTGCTTACCAAGTACATATTCCCCATTTTGTTGGGGATACCATGATACAATGCGTTTTGGGGCATTTCTCTCCTATTTAAATATTCAGGTTTTGAGAGGTGAGAGAGTTTGTATTTCAAAGCACGATGCTGAACACACAGGCAAACTATCATTTGCCGAAGCTTTTCTCGATGGGGGAAAAAAACTGAGCAGGTTATAACAGAAAATAAACTAGAAACATTCAGATCTGTGGCAACATCGGTGGAAAGTGAAACGGTGTCAAGGACTCTGACTGAATTTGGGGAAAACATGGTAGTTTTAAGTTAAAGACAAGCCGGCAGTAGATTAAGATTTGCAACATAAACCCTGACCTGCAGAGTGCTTCTAACATTTTTTTATTTCAGATTTCCAGCAGACGCAGCACTTTTGATTTTTAATGAACAGACTGCGGCAGCTGTTTTGAAAATAATTAGCATTCAGCCAAAAAAAACCTCCAGAGAAACTCAATGAGGAAGCAGACAATGTTTCAGGTCGGTGGAGACACTTCTTCAGTGTCTCCACATATGCTGTCTGACCCATAAGTTCCTCCAGCAGTTTGCTTTTTGCTCAAGATGCCCGCTTCTTGTGTCTGGCCTTCAGCCAACCTCAGGTAAGTCTGTGTGGAGTGACAGGCGCCAGGCCATTGCTGGAATTAAGCCACTGAATCAAGTAAGAGTAAGAATCCACTTCTCACAGCCTTTGCCAGCCAGACTTGGCACAGAATCAGTCAACAATCATCTATGAATGAACATTCCTAACACTTTGGAACAGATGGGAAAAGGTAAAGCTAAAAACGTAAAATAATTTGCACACCATTCTAATTGTGTTTTGATTTTATACTTTAAAAGCGTAAATATTTAAAGCATTCAACAGTTAAAAGTAAGAACAAGACTTTGACTGGACCAAAGCTCTCTCCAACTTTTGCCACCTGACAAATAAGGGTCTTTCAAGAATGCCCTCAACAGTTTAGTGCCCAAGTTTAATTATCACCGAGGGCTTCTTATGCTTTGCTGGATGCTTCTCAGATAGAAGCTTTTTTGAGAGGGGGGGGGGGGGGGGGGGGGGGTGGAAAATCAGTTCATTTGATCTACCTTTTGTTCTGCTTTAAGTGCAAGCAGGAAGACAACATGGGAGACAAGTTGATTTCAACTAGATACGGCCCAATACGGAATCAAGGGATATGGGGAGAAAGCAGGAACGGACGGGGTACTGATTTTGGATGATCAGCCATGATCATATTGAATGGCTGTGCTGGCTCGAAGGGCCGAATGGCCTACCCCTGCGCCCATTTTCTATGTTCTATGTTTTCTAATACCTTCACTGTTAGTGTACTGAGGGAATAGACACCTTGCCTCACTTCATCAGCTGAGCAAAATGCAAAAAATATTCATAGACTTCCAGTACACTAGTGGCTCTCCACTAAAAATATCCGAGTAGATGGTGTTGATTGTTGAGAGTGCTACACCACATTATCGTGATTTTTACACCACAAGGCAATCACGTTGCAATTTACAAACGCACAATCTCAAAAGGGACAGCAGAAATCTGGGGTCAGATCCTGCTGGCAGGGTCTTGCAGATTGAAATGGCCCTATAAAGTAAAGCGGGTAGCATAAACTTTACCGCACATCATTATTTTGAGGCTGTTGACAGAAAAACTCAATTCAAACTATTTTGTCTAACCTCAATTTGTGCAAGAACTGACATTACTTTCTCCTGGAGAACTCTTTCAACATTTAATTAGGAGAGATGCATCTCCAAAGATTAAAATTCCAGACTTTTGTGGCGAAATGAAGGGCTATCCCAATAATTCAGATTGAAATTGCACATTTTGCATGGTAATGCATCACAGATGAAACACGTCCCAAATTTAATTTTTAAGCTGTCGGCAGCAGCAGGGGCATATGAATTTCATATCTGAATAAATGGGGGAACAGTTTTCCTTAGTAACCTCTGGAAAAATCTACGAGATGCGGAAACAAAATGTCCCACTTTGGTGCTGGTATGATTAAGCATATGTACTGACAACAGAATAATGAAATTCTTACTTGCAGCTACATAGATGTCCTTTAAATTAAATACCGACAAATAATATTGTTTTTAAATCAGTAAAGGAATATTCACTATACTGGAACAAAAAACTCCTTAGTGCAGTCAAAGACAGTCCATAGAAGATCGACACAAAATGCTGGAGTAAAGGGCCTGTCCCACTTGGTGATTTTTTCGACATCATTGACTAACGTATCATGTCACCGAAAAAGACAATGTATGATGCAGTGGAGACGTGGCATGAATACGAATGACGTGCGGTGTTTTTTCAAGTGTCGCAACCACTTTTTTTGTCGCCGTTGGATTTTGAAATATTCAAAATCATTTGGCGACACTGATATGACGTCAGCAAAATCCCCAAGTGGCACAGGCCCTTAATCCAGCAGGACAGGCAGCATCTCTGGATAGCGGGAATAGGTGACATTTCAGATCGAGACGCTTCTTCAAACTGGAGTTCTTCAGACTCCAGTCTGAAGATGCGCCTCGACAAGAAACGTCACCCATTCCTTCTGTCCAGAGATGCGGCCTGTCCCGCCGAGTTACTCCAGCATTTTTGTGTTTAGACTCGGTGTAAACTAGCATCTGCAGTTCCTTCCTACACA
The DNA here is from genome assembly GCF_028641065.1 of Leucoraja erinaceus. NCBI lineage: Eukaryota > Metazoa > Chordata > Chondrichthyes > Rajiformes > Rajidae > Leucoraja > Leucoraja erinaceus. The sequence continues at coordinate 4,400,715 of NC_073406.1, read as the reverse complement.
GTCCATAGAAGTTCACAGTTGAGGTTAGTATTGTGTGGTACTCAAGAGACTAATGGTTATTCGGAAGAAGCTATACTAGAATCTGATGGTTCTGGTGTTCAGACTTGTATATAGACTCAACAATATAGGGTTCGGCTGAATAATAAAGACCCTCCAAGAAATAGCCAAATTCCAATGATGACAAGCCAATAAAACAAAAAAAATCTATCACACTGCATGGAAGCACCAAGTCTATGACGATCATCAAACACCCATTTCCACCAACTCTAGGCCAATTCCATTTTATTTTTGCCCAATACTCTCAACAAGAGGCATTGGCCAATTAACTTTCCAACTGGCACATCTTCAAGATCTGGGACAAAACTATAGACCCCAGAGGAAAACCAGTGTCATGGGGAGATCATGTGAACCCCAAACAGAATATACCCATGGTCAGGGTTGTACAATGATTGCTGGACCAGTGAAACTGTGCTACTAGCAGTGACACTACATATTAAACAAGTTGCTATGCTACCAGTAATGAAGTGCAGATTGAAGGCACCTGAAACAGTTCTCAGTAACCCATGCCCAGTCCACTGTTGAAACACTGGAAAATACCACTAGATTTCCAATCATTGATATCAACTCATCATGAATATAGCCTACACAAATCTCGTCAAGCAAAACAATAAAATGTGACTTTAATCTATGGAATTGGCAGGGATGTAGAAATTAATGGGAATTCCAACAGGATTAATGTTCATTGGTCGATGTAAACAGTTTCTCAAATCTAAAACCACAATCTCCTCCTTTGAAAATGTCCTGGAGATAATGGTCAGCATAAGCGATACAAAGAAAAGGCAAAATTATTGCAAATGCCAGGATTCCATATCATATGCTGTAGTTCACAAGTTATAGTTAATAGAACCTATTCAAAGCTGACCAAATATCAATGGATGCAGACTCAAATAACCAGCAAACTACTGAAAAACACAAGATCTGTTTTTGTATTAATGTGCCTTGAACATCAGGGAGAAAAAAAATGAAGGGAGGCATAGCGATTGTTTTCAGAATGAAGTTACCCGGGTTCTAACAGGAAATAAATTTCAACTCAATTCATGTCAATCCCTTAACCCCCAAGCTCTCCAGTCTGTTGTAATTCTGAAAATCAGAGATTCATTGTTACATCGAAGATAAGACACAAAATGCTGGAGGAACTCAGCAGGACAAGCAGCATCTCTGGAGAGAAAGAATGGTTAACATTTCTGGTCGAGACCCTTCTTCAGACTTGACCCGAAACATCACCCATTCCTTCTCTCCAGAGGTGCCGCTTGTCCCGCTGAGTTACTCCAGCATATTGTGTCTGCCTTTGATGTAAACCAGCATCTGCAGTTCTTTCCTACACATTCATTGTTAATTGCTTGAAATCAGTGATTTCAATTGGAAATTAGCCATTGCATGCAATTGCTGTACATTCCATTTCTTCATAGCGAACAGTGCAGTTGTTAAAGGAAACAAGAAAAATTATGGTGACTTCATTGCAAACCCATTTGAACCATTTATGTGTTATTAGGAAGTCCGAACTCAAATCGTGAATAGTAGAGAGACATTTTTCTCTGCATCAGAAATCTTGAAATAAAAACAAGAGATTAAAGCAAATCTCCAAAATGGACAGGCACTCTTCACAAGTTTCAGAGTGTTCACATCATGAAAATCTCCATATCCAATTAATATTCTCCTTGCTGTCAGAAAGGTTTTGCAGGCTTAAATATTATATAGGTTTACAACCTATATAATACAAAAGGCTAGCTTAGAATTATAATACCATTTTAAATTGGATCGCAAACACACCGAAAAGTTGAGAAACGTTCCCATAAAAAGTACTGATGCATATAAAATACAGCAAAGCATCATTTAGCCAGTCAACCTCCAAATACTTCAAGCAAATATTTCTGTTTGTCTGGAACAAAAATATCCTAACCTTTGGCACTAGTGAGCTGCACATGTGGCAGCAATGGTTATATACGACTTCCCTTTTACCTGTATATATCATATCCCCAATTTTTTGACATAATGTGCTTGACCCAGGCTTAATTTTCACTAGAATAACTACTTTCAACTTTTGTCTGATCTGTTCTTTTATTCTTATTTTTTTCCAAACAAAGTGGGGGGTGGGGGGGGGGGCAGGGGGGTGACAGCGACACAAGTCCAGATGAATATAGTGATACAAAAAAGAATTACAACATGGAGAACACAAATCTGTAACAAAAATTAAAAGGCAACATCTCAAAAAAGTTATATACCTCAATCTCTGGCCATGCCCCTGATTGCGTGCAGGCTTTTAACATTGAAGCAGCTTTTAACAATCAACCAAAACCTCCTTTGCTTTTCTTAAGGAACCCTTTATTTGGCAGGGTTTTACATCCAATATCACCCACACACTGCACATGACAAGACATAGTGCATCACATGTACTAGGCATTAATTTCACTGTTGATTTGTTTAACATGTGAACAGATCGTGGAGTTCAAAGTTTGGCTCATTCTGTATGTAGGAGTAAACCCATGCAGTCACAGGGAGAATTGCATGCAAACTGCGCCATGGCCAGTCACTGAATCTGAGATAGCAGCTCTACCAACTGTGCTGTCCCTAGTCTTATGAACTTCCCACCAAGGCATAGCCTTTTTGCTTTATCTAAGGAACTCAGTGGGTCAGGCGGAGAGAAATTATCAAATGCTGTTTCAGGTTAGGACCCTTCTTCAGACATCTATTCACTTCCTACCACAGATGCTGCTGACTTCCTCCAGCACTACCTTTTGATCAAGATTCCAAGATCTGCAGTCTCTTCTGTTGTCTTTTAACATTTTCCCATCCCCTCTTCTTGTCTCTGACTTTTTTTGTTTGTAGTCTTTTAAAGCTTGTAAAGCATTTTCATAATTTGACCCTACAATACATTAAATTAACATTAATTATAAATTAATATTAAGATTGCATTCGCCGGTCGCTCTGCGGCCTATCATCGATGGAGCTGCAGGCCTCCTCGGACTGACCTTGGGTCCCACCGCGGGGTGTGGGCGGGGAGTCGATCCTTTGCCTGGGATTACTCCAACCGCAGCCTGCGGTCTTTACATCGGGAGCTTGCAGTCTCGGGAGAGGCCTAGTTGGGAGCTCCAACGTCGCGGAAGATTCAACCGGCCCTGGCGCAAGGTTCGATCATCCAGCGCGGGGGAGCCGACATCCTCCCACGATGCAGGAGCAGATCGCCGCAGAGCGGATGGCCACCGACCGCGGGAGAGCAAAGGGAAGAGATTGAACTTTATTCCGCCTTCCATCAGAGATGAATGTGACGGGGTCTCTGTGTGGTGGTGGATGTTTATGTTAAAATGTGTTTGTGTGTTCAGTTGCTTTTTATTTGTATGACTGACTTGGCAAATGAAATTCTTCGTATGTTGCAAAACATACTTGGCTAATAATGTATTACTGAGATTGTGATTAAATTTCCATAGTGTAAATTCTCTTTGTCAGAAATTACTCAAAGATACAACAAATCTGAGTTTTTGCTTGCTTTGAAATACAGACACTCCCCAGATTATGCAAGAGTTCATTTCCTATGATCTGTCTGTAATCCATTTGCTCCTTAAATCGGAAATGTTTATGGGGACCCATATCATATGCCTCTGCATAAAACTGCTAGAATTTCATTTCATTGAATATTCATTCTGACATTATCCATAATTAAGCTAGTTGAATATAAACTGTATCTAATTACTAATGAATGTCAACTTATTACTATCTTGAAAAATGCTTCAAAATATGTGGGAGAACTTGGGTTAGGTAGTATTTTTTTAAGTCGGGTATCTTGAACCTAGGGCGTCCACTGAAGGGAATTGCTACTCGAGGGAATGACTAATGTCTACTCGAGGGAATCCCAACTGTACGATCATATTAATTATCTGACAATTGTGATTTGGAGAATCTGTGGTGTGATGGAAACGTAAACCAGAGAAACCAGGAAACGTAACCCAGTGAATGTCATGTTCCAACAACTGATTGCCATGGCTCAATAATCACTGCCATTGACGTCAGCTAGCCTCAAAAGTACACTAATTTAGATATGGTTAAACAGAACCCCAGAGCATTTTCTGAGTAACTTGCAATGCAAACTTTTAAATCTGCTTTACCATAATTATTCAGTAGTACAACTCGAACTTGCAATGGATCAATTTTGCTCAGCAACCCAAAACTAATATTATAATATACGTAAGAATGTTTAAAACTCACTTGAATAATTCTCAATTCCAATGACTCAGCAAGTAACCAAAGTATGTAGATATCTTAAAAGAATGTTTGGCCAATGCCAAGTTAGATCAGCTGCTGAATATCACTAGGTGGCTCTGCACTGTGGAAGGGAATCAGTTTGGCTCCACTGCCTTCATAACCAGAGTGAACTAGCCCCAGCAATCCAGCAACAATGAACCATAGAACTACCGGCAAAGCTTTCTTACAGATAAGACAGCCCAAGCTTGTTACAAGCCACACCCGCTGGTTTCAACAAACTCTCATGGCTTCTCCCTATGACTAACCTTCTCTGACCACACAATCCCAATATCAAATTCCGAGATCCTGGATTATTGCTCGTCAACTTTTGCTACTGACATTCATGTCTTCAAGGACCCATCTACCTGTCCCAATAACTAGTCAGGCATCTGGGAGGGCACTACATGGTTACCACGTTCAAAGAAAATCAATGTGATGTTACATTTTACAATTCATTGACATAATATATATCAAAATCTGCTCATGCCAGCTACAATTCAGCAACAAGTGCCCCCTTGTCGAAAGAGAGGATTATGCCCCAAACAAATATGACCCAGCAAGTCCATTCTTGTTGGGCATGATGTAAGTGAGAAAATCTACCATTCCCATTTAAATGATATTCAAATGATCCTGTGCGTCGGTCCATGGTATAATTACAATGGAAGGTTATGGAGATGAGCAACAACCAAAACCCTCCAAAAACAATATCCAAAATGTTACTCATCCAAGTCCCATAGGGACCAGAAAGTTTAAAAAAATCCATCAGGACAACTAATTTCCCAAAAGCCTTGAACATTACTCATCTGTATTTGCTGTGATGTGTTGAACATATCCACATTACAAATAAAGATATGGCAGCCTTTAAACATTAAGGTGATCAAATCTTAACGTTGACTGGACGCATCCTGCAGCAGCGGAGGACACTGACGCTACTCTTGGCTACGCCGACTCCGCAACGCCGCCAAGATAATTGGCCTTCAGGATCAGGTCAAGATCCCTGCACTTACAACAACTTGGGCTTGAAAACGGTGCCAAACTGGCCACTCTGCATAATGTCTCAGTGTACTACTCTAATACACTTATACTGTAGCTGAGACGCTTATCTAATATATATCCAAGTGCTTATGTATAGTGATACTTGTACTGCACTGTACACAAAAATGAATTTCCCCGTTCCTTGGTACACGTGACAAATAAAGTAACGTAACATACCAAGTACACTCAGAAACCTGGGAGAAAAATTATTTATGAAAAAGATATTCTATGACTGTGGCCTAGAATAACAGCACTAAAAACCCGTCTAAATGTTTAAAGGGATTTAGACACAGCAATATTCCACTATCCCATCCAAAAATTAGTTCATGTAGCCACATATTTTGCATCAAAATATGAGTCTTACCTTCCCAAGTCTAGAAGATTGACTCTCGGTATTGTAATGAACTGAAGATAATGGATAGCTAAGAGTAAAGCCAGTGAGAATGAAAAGGTGTAGGAAAGAACTGCAGATACTGGTTTAAATGGGAATGAATCTCAGGTTCAAGTGGCTAACCAGCAAAGCTGAAACAATCTAATGTGCAAGTGCTGGAGTAAACGTCAAAAGCCATTTTGAATAGATTTTTCTCTACCTGGCACCATTTTAACAGATCCGTAGTGGGGAATGACATTTAAAGAACATTTTCAAATGCTAGGGCTGCCTAAAGTTGAAGCCCACTTCCCCACTGCCAGACATTTGTTGGATTCTCTCTCACTAAGAGACCACAGGTCTTCTCGGTGGCAGAATGGAAAAACTGACGAGGACTCTCCACTCATCAGCCCACCAACATGGACCAAACGGTCTGGAGGAAAAGAATGAGTAACATTTACATATGCAACATTTTTTTTTAAAATATGCACACTTTCCAAAATACTGTAATGTTCTGATAATTACTTTTGATGAAAATGCAGAAATATTTTAAAAAAAATCAAAAGTAAAACTATCAAAAATTAATTTTATTTTTGTATATTGAAACGGCTTCACTTCAGACCTGATACATTGGGGATCGAGAGGAAAACAACTACCAGACACCACACACACGAGGAATGTTGCCCAGATAATGTACAACAATTTAACTTGTCCTCCAACATCTACCTGCTCTTAACCAACTAGGCAGGACCACGTTTAACTGTGTATCCATGTTTTCAAAAGATCTCAAAACCCAGCACTACACCTTCTCTAATTCAATGTGCAAGAAGGAACTGCAGATGCTTGTTTAACCGAAGATAGACGCAAAAACCTGGAGTAACTTCATGGGACTGACAGCATCTCTGGAGAAGGAATGGGGTGACATTTTGGGTCGAGACGAGAAGGGTCTCAACGAGAAATGTCACCCATTCCTTCTCTCCAGAGATGATGCCTGTCCCACAGAGTTACTCCAACTTTTTTGTGTCTATCTTCTCTAACTCAATGTCAGGATGACAAAACCCACTGATTCAATATTCATCACAGATTATCTGCTAACAATAATTTTCATTCTTCTCAATGGCATCTGCCCAAAACTGAACCACATTGTTTATAACCTTGGAGACATTTGACACAAAGGTTAGCTTTAGATGACATATCTTATCATCACTGATCACCCACCTGCTTCTGCCTCATTTCACCTGCTGCTGAAATTATTTACTCTTGGTGCTTCTGGGTTTGTGTATTCCAACACAATTTCACCTGGAACGATAGTTCCAGCCTCCAAACAAGAAATCATATCTTAATCTTCACAACCTTCACCCATCACTTTTGCTCGCCAGCAATTAATCAATCCTTTAATTTGCACCCTTGTTTTCAAATACATCTCATAGGATGTATTTAGATACATAGAATGATAACATCATTCCCGGATGTTGGCACCTTCATCTTGTATTTCTAACAGATATTAAGTTTCAAAACAATTTAGTCCCAAACATTTTTAAATTTAATTATTCAATCACTGATGCCAGAAGGTTTTACATCCTGTAATGCGCTCGACTGCCATCTTTAAGATACATCCTCAAATTTCCATCAATTCCATAATTTCAATACTTCGTTAAATTCATTTGGACAAGCTTTTGGACCATCATCTTAATAATTCACACTGCTGGGTCAAACTATGATATTTTTATACATTTTGGTTTCACAATGTAGAAATTACGGCGTTGTTTTTACATAGCCCCCCCCCCCCCCCACTTCAGAGCACCATTATGTTTGGGACACATGGCTTCACAGGTGTTTGTAATTGCTCAGGTGCGTGCAACTGCCTCCTTAATGCAGGGTTAGGAGAGCTCAGCACCTGGTCTTTCCTCCAGTCTTTCCATCACCTTTGGGATTTTTTATTGCTGTTTATCAACACGGGGACCAAAGTTGTGCCAATGAAAGTCAAAGAAACCATTATGAGACTGAGAAACAAGAATAAAACTGTTAAAGAGACACCAGCCAAACCTTAGGCTTACCAAAATCAACTGTTTGGAACATCATGCATTTAGTTATCACGATATTCTAAATAGTTAATTGCTCTCAATGCATTCATAACCCAAGTGTTCTGGTTGCTGAAGCTATACAGTATAGAATCCCAGATAGAACAGTGCACAAGTAGGAATTCTTCAATCAAGGCTGGATAGACCAAGATGGAATAGCAGTGCAGTCACATCCAACTGGATAATTTAGCGTGCTGGAGGAAGACAGCATAGGCAAAAACTGTCAAAAGATTTAGGCAAATTAAATAGGAAGACTGCAGGTTGGTTCATCAATTCTGATTGTGACAAGTCCACTGTAAAGCGGAGAATGCAAATCGGAGTATTTAAATGTCATGAGCAAAATGGATAATTATTTGAAAAGAACCAACACATTCAAGAGCTTAAGCAAAGTTGGAATTGAAGCAGCAACATACAACAATTTTGTAAAATATTTGTTAAAGAGGGCAGTGCCAGAAAATCTGAAAGGGAAACTGGTACAGAAAAATCTTTATCAAGTAACAAAACAGGATGAGAATATTCTTAAATTCTTCACCATTTTCTGCGACATATGGTCAGCAGCTGTAGGTAAAACTGCGTAACAAGATTAACTGAGGTCAGAAGGTAGGAAAGAAAATTAGATACAAGAAAACCATACATTTAGGTAAATGTTCAATTGGAAAAAAACAACACAAGCACATATACAGTGCCATCCATTATACTTGGGACAAAGACCTATCATGTATTTATTTGCCCCTGTAGTCCACAATTTGAGATTTGTAACAGAAAAAAACCACACGTGGTTAAAGTGTGTTTATACAAAACAAGCATAAGCTAACGATGGCTGCAATATAGATCTGGCAGAGAATCACCAGAGAAGACACCCAGCAACTGGTGATGTCCATGAATTGCAGAATTCAAGCAGCCATTGCATGCAAAGGATATGCAACAAAATACTAAACATGGCTACTCTCATTTACATGACATTGTTGTGTCCCAAACATTATGGTGCCCTGAAGATTGGGGGGGGGGGGGGGGGGGGACTATGTATAAACACTGCTGTAATTTCTACATGGTGAAACCAAAATGTATAAAAATAGCCTTTATCAGATTTTGATAATGTGCACTTTAACCGTATGTGATTTTTTTTTTCTATTACAAATCTCAAATTGTGGCGTACAGAGGCAAATAAATAAATGATGGGTCTTTGTCCCAAACATTATGGAGGGCGCTGTAGTTTGCACCTTTATGGCCAAGTTCGTCCATTGTTCAATAGTAATCGCGGGAAGAAGAATGCAAAGAGTTTTGCAGAGAACAGAAGCCGCATTTTGAGGATGCAAAAGTACAAATAATTTAATGGGACTGACAGAGGAAGAAAGGGGGGGAATTGGACGCGCAGACACACCCAGAGGATGGAGGCGACCGCATCGGGGCGAGTCCAACAGCCGCGGGCAGCAGAGGGAACGCAGTAGCACAAGTGGGGTTGGGGGACCGGGCTTTCAGAGGAGGCCGCGGGCTCGGGAAACTCTCCAATCCCTATTGTGGAAGGCCCGAGGCTCGGTTGGTGAAGCCCGGCCCCGTCATGATTAACGCCCCGGGGATACGTAGTGGGTCCGGGAGCGAAGGTGAAGCTCGGGGCGAGACGCAGAGGCCCAGGACCCTGGCCTGTGGACAGTGCGGGAGACAGGCCCCACATACAGGCCCAGGACCCTGGCCTGTGTGGAGAGTACGGGACAGGCCCAGGACCCTGGCCTGTGTGGAGAGTACGGGACAGGCCCAGTCCCACATACCGCGGTCGCCCGTACATGAGGCCCAGGACCCTGGCCTGTGGAGAGTACGGGACAGGCCCAGGACCCTGGCCTGTGGAGAGTACGGGACAGGCCCAGCCCCACATACCGCGGTCGCCTGTACATTAGGCCCAGGACCCTGGCCTGTGGAGAGTACGGGACAGGCCCAGTCCCACATACCGCGGTCGCCCTACATGAGGCCCAGGCCCCTCGCTCACCGGTAGGCCGCGGGCAGGCGGGCGGCGCTAGTTACCTGAGGATACTGTGCGCCTCCATGCTCCGGTTTTGGTTGCTCGAACACACGACGGCGACTCGCAGCGGATGCTGGGGCATCTCCTCTTCCTCGCCGCCGCCGCTGCCGCCGCTGCCAGAGAGCGAGAGAAGAGACGAGACGAGAAGAGACGGAAGGCAAAGAACAGCACCGGAAGCGGTACCGCGCCGCCGGAGCCCGGTCAAACAAAATGGCGCCGCGCCACCACCCACTTCCGGCTGCCCGCGATCGCGACGTCAGCGGACAATCCAAGTGCGCACTTCCGCTCCGCAACCAGGAGCGGACGTGACGTTGTACAGGACAACGTTTTGGCTTCCATTTTGAGTGGGGCAATAAAATTGACCATCAATCAGCTGATCTGATGTTGTCACTTATTTGGTTCTATCCAAGGTATTCCTTGCAAATTAATGTCACCTCAAGAGTTCAAGAGAGTTTATTGTCATGTGTCCCTAATAGGACAATGAAATTCTTGCTTTGCTTTAGCACAACAGAACATAATAGGCATGAATACAGAACAGATCAGTGTTACATAGAAACATAGAAATTAGGTGCAGGAGTAGGCCATTCGGCCCTTCGAGCCTGCACCGCCATTCAATATGATCATGGCTGATCATCCAACTCAGTATCCCATACCTGCCTCCTCTCCATACCCGCTGATCCCCTTAGCCACAAGGGCCACATCTAACTCCCTCTTAAATATAGCCAATGAACTGTGGCCTCGACTACCCTCTGTGGCAGAGAGTTCCAGAGATTCACCACTCTCTGTGTGTTCTCCCCAGGCCCGCAACCTTGGCGTGATCTTTGATTCCACCCTCTCCCTTGAGCCTCACATCCGCCATGTCATTAAAACCTCCTTCTTTCATCTCCGCAACATCGCCAAAATCAGACCCTCTCTCACACCTCCCGCTGCTGAAAGACTCATCCATGCCTTCATCTCCTCCCGACTGGACTACTGCAACTCACTTCTCCTTGGCATCAGCTCCACCTACATCAACCGACTCCAACTGGTCCAGAACGCAGCCGCCCGACTCATCACCCACACCAAATCCTGGCATCACGTCACTCCAGTCCTCGAAACAACTTCACTGGCTTCACATCTCCCACCGGATCACCTACAAAATCCTGGTCCTCACCTACAAAGCCCTCCACCATCTGGCCCCCCCATATCTCACTGACCTCCTCTCCCCCTACCAACCCTCACGGTCCCTCAGATCCACATCAGCCAGTCTCCTCTCCATCCACAAATCCAACCTCCGCAGTTTTGGGGACAGAGTCTTCTCCAGGGCAGCTCCCAAGCTCTGGAACTCCCTCCCCCAACTGATCCGCAATTCCGTGTCCCTCACCATCTTCCAGTCCCGCCTCAAGACCCATCTCTTCACCTCTGCCTATCCTTAGCCCCACGTCCCCCTCCCTTTTCATCTGTGCTTGAATTGCCTCATATTGTGTTTTGAATTGTATTCTGTCTTTAATTTGTGTACTAGTCATGTCTCTACTATTTATTTCATTCTGCATACATGTTTTTCCTCTACTTGCTAAATTTTTGTAAGGTGTCCTTGAGACTCTTGAAAGGCGCCCATAAATAAAATTTATTATTATTATTATAGTGTGTCCATATACCATTGTATACATATATACACACACATGAATAAATAAACTGATAAAGTGCAAATAAACAGATAATGGGCCATCAGTCTGAAGAAGGGTTTCGGCCCGAAAAGTTGCCTATTTCCTTCGCTCCATAGATGCTGCTGCACCCGCTGAGTTTCTCCAGCGTTTTTGTCTACCTTCGATTTTCCAGCATCTGTAGTTCCTTCTTAAACATTCAGACACATTTACCCATGTTTGGCACCTATCTCTCCAAACAATTCTAAACCTGCATTACAGGTCCTGTTAGACTGCTCCCTGGGTCCAAAGGTGACAGAGTAGGTTGACTCTCGTCTGCTGGGTCTGAGGTGTCTGGAGAGGGTTGGACAAGGGTGGTGCTTGGTGGCATGAGTGGGTGCTCAGTTCAGGATGTCCACTAACCCTTTCACTGTTTGATCATGGCCCCTGTCATAGAGACCTTGTGCTCAATATTCTCCCAAACACTCGTAGATCCATACAGCACGGAAGCAGGCCCTTCAGCCCAACACTTCCTCGCCAACCAAGATGCCCCATCTAAGGCGGTCCCAGATTCATCCAACATAGAAACAGGCCCTTCAGCCCAACACATCCTTGCCAACCAAGATGCTCTATCAAAGCTAGTACTATTTGTCAAAGTTTGGCCCATATCCGTCTCAACCTCACTAATCCATGTACCTGTCCAAGTGTCTTTTAAATGTTGTCACACACACTGATTATTTATTTCTTGCTTATTATATTGTCTATGGAGTACCTGTACTACGTTTATACGGGTCTCGACCCGAAACATCGCCAATTCCTTCTTTCCATAGATGCTGCCTCACCCGCTGAGTTACTCCAGCATTTTGTGTCTACTACATTTACATATCCTGTTATGCTGCTGCAAGTAACAATTTCATTTGGTCTGTCTGGGACGCATGACAGGTAAACACTCTTGACTTGTTATTGTACCTAATGACACTCCTTGCCCTGTTTGATCAGTAATGGGACAGGATTCCCTGGAGTTGGTGAACATATTTGTTTTTTAAAAATGAAACCTTTGAGAATATCCTTGACTTTGCCCATTACCCTCGTTAAAATCTCTTGCAATCATGGAACAGAGTGCTTGTTCTGGATGTCTGGTGCCAGTGTTGTCACATGAGTGACGGCAATTCAGAAGTACTTAATTGATAATACATTGTAAAATGTCTTGAGATTGTGAAAAGATGTTTCATAAATGTGAGTCCTTAGTGAATGCATTTCAATATTATTTATAGAGCAAGTGACAACAGACATGATTCACTCAGTTCAAGTGTTTCTGCTGCAGCTTGCCGAACTAATCTGTTTTTACACACCTGGGATTAAAGGTTCATTAACTCCTATTAACGTCTCAAAAAACACAAACAATAGGATAACAGCTGCTTCTGGATCTCGGTGTACAATTCGTTTTATGCCCCTCCCAAGATATCGAATTTTATTTTTCATTATCGCAACCTATTGGGAAACAAGGAAATGGCAGAGCAGTTAAACGAGTACTTTGGTTCTGTCTTCACGTCAAGAGTCAAGAGCCAAGAGTGTTTTAGTGTCATATGTCCCGGATGGGACAATGAAATTCTTACTTGCTGCAGCAACACAGAATAAGTGAATATGTAAACATTGTACAGAGAGAGAAGAAAAAACATAGTAGATAGAAGAGAAACAAAAAAGTTCAATACATAACAAATATAGTGCAATAATGATATTGTCTTTTGCAGTTCAGAGTTCAGAGTGTGGGAGGAAACCGAAGATCCCGGGGAAAAGCCACGCAGGTCACTGGGAGAACGTACAAACTCCGTACAGACAGCCCCCCCGTAGTCGGGATCGAACCCGGGTCTCTGGTGTTTTAAGGCAGCAACTCGACTGCTATGAGAGCTGTTAGACAGAAGCTCTGCTGGTCATTACTCTAAGGTCGTACATTAAATGGATGTGAGCACAATTCCCTGCTGTGATGTAGTCTGCAGTACATCTTACAGTTACACAAGCTGAATTTAACAGCAAAATATATGGAGTGATTACGCAAAATTGAACCTGAATCTGTAATAAATGTATCCAATTTACATATAAATTGTTTTAGTTGGTACATTGAAAAATATACCATAGGTTGAAAATTGCTTTCATTATCTGAATGCAGCAGGACTGATTATCCCCAGATTCTTGTAATTTAATAATTGATCCCCTGCCTGACATCGGACTTTCGTTAGACACGAGGTACCACAGGTGCTGGTTTATTAAATAAAGGCACAAAGTATTGGAGTAACTCAATAAGTCAGGCAGCATCTCTTCTTCTTCTTGCGTACGGCGTGCACAGCCTAAGGTTGTAGGACAACTTGTTCTATTTGATCTTATTTGATTGAGCCCACCGGGTTGACTGCATTCGTCGAAACAGGGCGGACCAGGTGAAGGTTGCAATCTCCCACCCCAGGCAGCATCTCTGAAAAACACAAGTGGGTGACATTTCGGGTCGAGACCTTTCTTCAGACTGAAATCTGAAGAAGGGGCTCGACCTGAATTGTCACCCATTCAGTCTGAAGCGTTTACGACCCGAAACGTCACCCATTCCTTCTATCCAAAGATGCTGCCTGTCCCGCTGAGTTACTCCAGCATTTTGTGCCCACCTTCGGTGTAAACCAGCATCTGCAGTTCTTTCCTACACATAATGAAAAATCTGCTTTAAATTAGAGGTGAACTGAATCTATCTAATTTAATGTCAATATCTTTGTTTTGCTTTAATTACATTGGTGAGTGTCCCTTGACAACAACGTGCTTCACTAAACAATGAGCGGCAGTGTGCTGGGATAATCAGCTGAGAGAAGATGCAAGGACAAAGCTGTCAGAGCAGAGGCAGAATTGCTGCCCCACTGACAGATGAGGCCGGTTAGAGCTGTGCACGGCCTCACAAATGTGACATATGTTGCCTTGCGATCAACTCCAGAGCTGCCACAGAGCCCCATATACTTTTCAGTAGTGCAGGTTGCTTGTGGCCTGGATGGCTGTACAGTGGATGGCAAGTCTGAAGAAGGGTCTCCACCCGAAACGTCACCTGTTCCTGTTCTCCAATGATGCTGCCCGGTGATCCAGCTTTTTGCATCTGTCTTTGGCAAGTATGATAAAAATGGGTAAACCCGCTGAGCAGCTGCCTCACCAGAGGTCACCGCACCTGATCGATGGATTGAAAGACGCAGCGTGGAAACAGGCCCTTCGGCCCACCGGGTCCATGCCGACCAGCGATCCCCGCACATTAGCACTATCTTACACACGCTAGGGACAATTTACACACGCACCAAGCCAATTAAGCTACACACCTGTACGTCTTTGGAGTGTGGGAGGAAACCGAAGATCTCAGAGAAAACCCCTTGCGGAACTCCTTACAGACAGGTAGTCAGGATCGAACCCGGGTCTCCGACGCTGCAAGCGCTGTAAGGCAGCAGCTCTACCGCTGCGCCACCATGGCTCTTGGCCTTTGGGGTGCTGAGTGTGTGAAGTTTGCACGCTGTGGCCAGAGATCTTCCCCCACTGGTGGCACAGATTCCTTCCAAAGACAGCGGCTAACTGCCCACCATGTAATGCCCCTGTGGCAGGTGAGTGGTAGAGATTCGAGGGTGATCCCTGTGCCTTTGAAGGAAACGGGTTTCACAAAAATAAATGGGATAACAGACGATAGCATTGATATGATGGGCTGAACGGCCTGTGTCTGGGAAAACATAAGTGGAAAAAATATAAAAATATGAATTATCGGAGAAGGGAAGAGAGAAAATTGGCCTTCAGCGGAACGATACATTTACTGTATCAAATTTCAATTTATTTTGTGGATAAGACATTCTTTAACATGCCAAGAACATTTACCAAAAATAGCCAGAGTTATCTAATATTCGCCCAGGGGATACAACATTATCTTGTTTCTTTTTATAGTTTCCATTTCAATGTCACGAACTTGTTTCTTCAAAGCGTTGATTAACCATCGTATGGAAATGCCATCCTGGTCTTGTATCTTTTTTTTTTGACTGCTATTTGATTTTTAATCTGCTTCCTCGAGGCCAAGGCTTGCTGAATCTCCTGGTTGCTAAAGAAGTTAACTCCTCCCCATCCCGACCTCTCTGTCCTTGGCCTCTTCCATTGTCAGGGTGAGGTTAGATACACACATGAAGTTCAGCACCTCATGTTCCGCTTGTAGTAATTCACAACCCAATGGTATGAACATTGAATTCACCAATTTTTGGTAACTAACCAACAACTTTCCCCCCCCCCCTTTTTTTTTCCTCCCCCTCTCTTCCTTAAGCCCCACCTGGATACACACCCATTTCTCCCACCATTCTGCCCACTTTCCCCTAACCCCCCTATCCACTTCCACCCACATATCTTCCCCTAACTGTACATTTCATGCCTCTTAGACAATAGACTATAGGTGCACGAATAGGCCATTCGGCCCTTCGAGCCAGCACCACCATTCAATGTGATCATGGCTGATCATCCCCAATCAGTACCCCGTTCCTGCCTTCTACCCATATCCCCCGACTCCGCTATTTTTAAGAGCCCTATCTAGCTCTCTCTTGAAAGCATCCAGAGAACCTGCCTCTACCGCCCTCCGAGGCAGAGAATTCCACAGACTCACCACTCTCTGTGAGAAAAAGTGTTTCCTCGTCCCCGTTCTAAATGGCTTACCCCTTATTCTCAAACTGTGGCCCCAGATTCTGGACTCCCCCAACATTGGGAACATGTTTCCTGCCTCTAGTGTGTCCAAGCCCTTAATTCAATTCAATTCAACTTTATTGTCATTGCACAGATACAAGTATGGGTACAACGAAATGTGGTTTAGCGTCTGTTCGTAGTAATAGTGCAATATAGAAATAAAAATACAGAATAAGCAAACAATGTGGACGGAGAGACCGGAGAAATCTACTGGCGGGACTCCGAGTTCAGCAATGTGATGGTGTTGTTGAAGAAGCTGTTCCTCATCCTACTTGTACGAGACCTGAGGCTCCTGTACCGCCTCCCTGAGGGGAGGAGGGCAAACAGTCCATGGTTGGGGTGGGAGGGGTCCTTGATGATCTTCCCGGCCCGTCTCAGACACCGTTTTCGGTGGAGGGCATCCATGGCAGGGAGCGGGGCACCGATGATGTGCTGAGCGGTTTTCACCACCCGTTGTAGTGCCTTCCTGTCCGCTACGGTGCAACTGCTGTACCATACCGTGAAGCAGGTGGTCAGGATGCTTTCGATGGTACAGCGGTAAAAGTTGGTCAGGATCTGGGGGGACAGGTGGGCTTTCTTGAGCCTCCTCAGGAAGTAAAGGCGCTGCTGCGCCTTTTTGATCAGTTTGGAGGTATTGAGGGACCAGGACAGATCCTCCGAGATGTGTACCCCGAGGAATTTGTAGTTGGAGACGCGCTCCACCTCAGTCCCGTTTATATGGATGGGGGTATGTCTGCCCCCTCTGATCTTCTTTAACAATCTTCTCTCCTGATTCACAGCCTTTCGTCTCCTTTCCACCTGTGACCTTTGTCCACTCAACCCCCCCCCACTCACCTGTATCAGCCTGAAGAAGGGTTCCGACCCAAAACGTCACCCGTCCATTTTCTCCAGAGATGCTGCCTGACCCAGATGTTGAGGCACTCCAGCACTTTGTGTCTCTCTCTCCGGTAGAAACTATCCTTCCTCCACCTACCACTTGCCAGTCTTTGTCCTGCCTCCACCATTCTTCTTAATTTTTCCCTCCCTCCCCCCCCCCCTCCCCCTTCCCCCCCCCCTCCCTCCCCCTCCCCCCCCTCCTCTCCCCCCCCCCACTACAATCAGTCTGAAGAAGGGTCCTGACCTGAAACGTCGCCAATCCATGTCCTGCACAGATGCTGCCTGACCGCTGAGTTACTCCAGCACTTTGTGTGTTTTTTTCCAATTATTCCAGCACCTGCAGTTCCTCGTGCTCCTGTGAACAATTTGCTGGATTAACTTCTAGTCTGATCATATTTTCTCCAACCTGTATTTCATACTTAACAGAAGTATATTTCCATCAACTGTACAGGGATTATGGGGAGAAGGCAGGAGATTGGGGTTTAGGACGGAGAGATAGGTCAGCCATGGTTGATTGGGGCATACTAGACTTGATGGGCTGAATGACCGAATTCATCTCCTATCACTTATGAACCAGACTGCTTTAATATTGCATGTAGAAATGAATGGATTGAAATGTTGGTGATCACAGAGTTGTTGTTTATTGGAAGTCGTCATTACCACTCCCATCGTTTATTTTAATGTAAGTAAATAAATTTGCAATATATGTCCCATTTAAAGTTATAAACTACCACCAGCAGCTGGCAGCTCTGATTTATGTTCATTGCTAGAAGGACACCACGGTGGGGCAGCGGTAGAGTCGCTGCCTCGTAGCGCCAGAGATCCAGGTTCGATCCTGACCGCGGGTGCTGTCTGTACGGAGTTTGCATGTTCTCCCGCATGGGTTTTTCCCGGGATCTCCAGTTTCCTCCCACACTCCTTCAGATGGTCCGTAGACTAACTGGCTTTGTATAATTACACATTGTCCCTAGTGTGTGTAGGATGGTGTAAGTGGGCGTGGATTGCAGGTCGGACCCAGTGGGCCGAAGGGCCTGTTTCCATGCTGTATCTCTACATTAAACTAAGCTAAGCTAGGTCCTGCATTGGCTCCCTGTATGTCAGAGAATTGATTTTAAAATCCTGCTGCTCACCTATAAATCACTACATGGTTTAGGACCAAAGTATATCACTGACATGCTTCCACTATATAAGCCTTCTAGACCGCTAAGATCTTCTGAGACCAATCTGTTAGTGATTCCCAGAGTAAATACAAAACATGGGAAAGCAGGATTTAGTTACTATGCAACAAATAGCTGGAATAAACTTCCTGAAGATTTAAGACTTGCCTCAACTTTGACCACTTTTAAAACAAGACTGAAAACTTTTATGTTTACTTTAGCTTTCAGCTAAATCTTAACTACGTTGCACTTTTAACTTTTGCACTTTTTATAATGCATTTGTAATTTTGCTTTTCTTTTCTTTTAGTTCTATTTTATTTCATTTTATTATTTCGTTTTATTGTATGACATGTTTTTATGTGAAGCACTTTGAGTCTGCCTCGTGTATGAAATGGGCTATATAAATAAAGTTGCCTTGCCTTGCCTTGCCTTGCATTACTGGATACGTTCATCAGGAGGAAGACAGCATTCTACTGCCCCCTCCTGGTAACAAGGATCAATAACAAGGAAAATATCCCCACAGCTCCAATTGGGAGTGATCACAGATGCTGCCTGACCTGTTAAGTTAGGGCATTAGGATTCCCATCAGAATCAGGATCAAGATAAGAAATAGCAAAGTTTCTGACTACTTTTTGTTTAAAGCACAAAGTGCTGGAGAAACTCAGCGGGTGCAGCAGCATCTATGGAGCGAAGGAAATTGGCAACGTTGGAAATAGGCAACGTTTCGGGCCGAAACCCTTCCGGGTTTCGGCCCGAAACGTTGCCTATTTCCCTCGCTCCATAGATGCTGCTGCACCCGCTGTGTTTCTCCAGCACTTTTGTCTACCTTCGATTTTCCAGCATCTGCAGTTCCTTCTTAAACTACAAGGAAAGGTTGAAGAAGGGTCTCGACCTGAAACGTCGCCCATTTCTTCCCTCCAGAGATGCTGCCTCACCCGTTGAGTTACTCCAGCATTTTGTGTCTACCTTGGATTTAAACCAGCATCTGCAGTTCTTGCTTACACAAGGAAAGGTTGGACTGACTTTGATTGTTTTCACTGGAACGTCAGAGAATGTGGGGAGACTAGATAGAAGTATATAAAATGATTAGAGGCATCGATGGATAGACAGATGGAACCTTTCACCCAAGGTGGGAATGTTATTGCGTAAAGGGCCAGGGCTGATGGCGGAAACAGTTACAAGAGTGGCATTTTTGCAGCTGTCAGATAGGCTCATGGATATGTAGGGAATGGAGGGATATGGATCATGGGCCGGCAGTGGGGATTCCTTTAACTTGGAATCATGTCCAGCACAGATAATGAGGGCCGAAGGGCCTGTTCCTCAGCTCTACCTTTCTCTGTTCTATGAAAATTAATAAAAAATCTCCAGATGCTGGAAATCCAAAATAAAACTGAAAACGCCGGAGGCAGGAAACATGTTCCCGATGTTGGGGGAGTCCAGAACCAGGGGCCACACACAGTTTAAGAATAAGGAGTAAGCCATTTAGAACGGAGACGAGGAAACGCTTTTTCTCACAGAGAGTGGTGAGTCTGTGGAATTCTCTGCCTCAGAGGGCGGTGGAGGCAGGTTCTCTGGATGCTTTCAAGAGAGAGCTAGATAGGGCTTTTAAAAATAGCGGAGTCAGGGGATATGGGGAGAAGGCAGGAACGGGGCACTGATTGGGGATGATCAGCCATGATCACATTGAATGGCTGATCATTTTACTCCAGTTTTTTTTGTGTCTATCTTCGGTACTAACTCCAATCACTTGAAATCAAACCACTGGTCGCGGATACTAAAGCGCGCACATTCTATATCTGCGATTTATTACCAAAACCCGGTAAATGCCTGAAAAATAATCTCCAGAGATGCTGCCTGACCCGCTGAGTTACTCCAGCGTTTTGTGTCTATATTCGGTTTAAACCAGCATCTGCAGTTCCTTCCCACACAGACACATGGAGCATTTCGCTGGCTCGAAGGGCCGAATGGCCTACTCTTGCACCTATTGTCTATTGTCTAAAATGCGGGAACACTCAGCATCTGTGAAGACAAAACAAAGTTTATGTTTCAGATCAAGCACCTAAACAGTAGTCGGAGCAAAGGACAATTAATCAATATTGTGAGATGCCGTTAAACCACGGGACTTCAATCCAGGTGCTGGCCTTTCCCATTCTGTTTTCCCACAAGCTTTTTCTCAGTTGACCTTCTACTAAAAGGAAAGAGACCAGAATTATCTTTGAAGATAGGCACAAAAAAGCTAGAGTGACTCAGTGGGTCAGGCAGCATCTCTGGAGAGAAGGAATGGGTGACGTTCCGGGTTGAGACTGAAGCCTTCACTCTGAAGAAGAGTCTTGACCCGCTGAGTTACTCCAGCATTTTGTGTCTATCTTCGTCGTAAACCAGCATCCGCAGTTCCTTCCCACCGAACCACCTGTAGCTTTGCCTGCAAATGATTGGAAAGGCTGAATTAGTCTGCATTCAATCAATAGACAATAGACAATAGTCAATAGGTGCAGGAGTAGGCCATTCGGCCCTTTGAGCCAGCACCGCCATTCAATGTGATCATGGCTGATCATCCCCAATCAGTACCCCGTTCCTGCCTTCTCCCCATATCTCCTGACTCCACTATTTTTCAGAGCCCTATCTAGCTCTCTCTTGAAAGCATCCAGAGAACCTGCCTCCACCGCCCTCTGAGGCAGAGAATTCCACAGACTCACCACTCACTGTGGGAAAAAGTGTTTCCTCGTCTCCGTTCTAAATGGCTTACTCCTTATTCTTAAACTGTGTGTGGCCCCTGGTTCTGGACTCCCCCAACATCGGGAACATGTTTCCTGCCTCTAGCGTGTCCAAGCCCTTAACAATCTTATATGTTTCAATGAGATATCCTCTCATCCTTCTAAACTCCAGAGTGTACAAGCCCAAGCTGCTCCATTCTCTCAGCATATGACAGTCCCGCCATCCCGGGAATTAACCTTGTAAACCTACGCTGCACTCCCTCAATAGCAAGAATATAGCAGTCAGTGTCAAGTGGATGCGACCTTCCCCTCGGCTTGAAAGGAATCAAATTGTGATGAATGGTCCGTTTAGACTGAGGCAACGCAAATGTAGTTACCTGAAAATGACCTGCCACGGGCACATGTCCCACTCGGTGACAAACTACGCCTGCAGATGCTCAGTGGAAGAAAAATAAATTAGGAGGCAGCTTTTAATGGAATGACATCTGCCTTTGGGAAGCACAAGCACATTGACGAGCTCCGAGACCTTTGCCTGAATAATCCAAAATTGCCTTTACGAAAACATTGGGAGTAGCAGAAGAGGGTTGGAATTGTGCGGCACTGTGAATGTCTCGATCTGAGTCCCCTGCGTTCAGAAGCTCCAGTCCCCAAAACACTTTTTCATACATTTCATTTTTCTGCTTTGGACTTTAGACTTTAGAGATACAGCGTAGAAACAGGCCCATCGGACCACCAAGTCCATGCCGACCAGCGATCACCCCGTACGCTAGCATTGTCCTACACACTGGGGGAAATGTACAATTTCACCGAAGCCAATTGACCTACAAACCTGCACGTCTTTGGAGGGTGGGAGGAAACCGGAGCACCCGGAGAAAACCCACGCGGTCCCAGGAAGAACGTTCATACCGCTGGGTTGGAAGCTGCCCAAGCAGAATATGAGGTGGTGCTGTTCTTCCAGTTTGCATGTGGCCTCACTCATACAGTGGAGGAGGCCCAGGACAGAAAGGTCAGGGTGGGAATGGGAAGGGGAGTCGCGATAAATCCCGTTATCCTGATGGGATTTGACAAGTATGTTGCATCCCCTGCCTGGGCTGACAGTTTTATACAAAGGGACTAGTCAGTCAGGACTGAAATGAGAAGAATTCTACAGTGAATTATACACTGCGCAGATTGGTAATCACTGTATTCCAGGAGGACTGTGGATACTTAATGGGTGCGTCTGTTCAAGGCAAATGCAATGGGCTTTCGAATATTGAAGGGCTCAAAGGAAAAGATTTAATGGGAATCTGAGGGGTAACTTTTTTCACACAAAGGGTGGTGGGTGTATGGAACAAGCTGCCAGAGGAGGTAGTCGAGGCTGGGACTATCCCAACGTTGAACAGCTAGACAGGTACATGGATAGGACAAGTTTGGAGGGATATGGACCCAAGCGCAGGTTTGTTTAAGAGGGAACTGCAGATGCTGGAGAATCGAAGGTTACACAAAAAAGCTGGAGAAACTCAGCGGGTGCAGCAGCATCTATGGAGCGAAGGAAATAGGCAACGTTTCGGGCCGAAACGTTGCCTATTTCCTTCGCTCCATAGATGCTGCTGCACCCGCTGAGTTTTCTCCAGCTTTTTTGTGTAAGCGCAGGACATTGTTGGCCAGAGTGGGCAGGTTGGGCCGAAGGGCCTGTCTCCGCACTGTATCGCTCTGTGACTATTTCGATGCAAGGAGGCATGAAGAAGCCGGAGTCTGGAACAAAAACACAAAGTGCTGGAGGAACTCCATGGGTCAGGCAGCATCTGTGAATAGGAATGGACAGACCATGTGAGATTAGAGATGGGCGATGGGGATGACCAGGGTGGGGAAGGTCTATGACTGTGTTGGCTGCCTTTTCAGGATGGAGTCAGTGGTGGGGAGTCTGGTCTATGTGATGGACTGGGCCACATGTGCAACTCTGCAATTTCCAGCTGATGTGGCCTCCAGAAATACACTGAATAATCTCTTTACATTCAATCATTGTGTGACACTAGGGCTATTTCTGTTTGGCCTTGATAGACTATTTTTAGCTGTTTCCGGATGCAGCATAATTTTGACCTCTACAATGGATCGCATCTGTATTTAGTTTCAATTCTAGATTCAGAAATGCCAGTTTGAGCAATGTTTGCAGCCTGAACGTTTCAGATATTGTCAGTGTCAATAGTCACAGCTACGACACTCGAGAGAGGTTTTCACCCTGAAGTGATTGGAGACTTGACACTGTTGCTCTGCAGTTGCGATGATGGCAAATGCATGGTTACGGGAGCCAGATTTATATCGAAAGTCTCATCAAGCCTTAGGTAAATTGAAATTGTTCTCACCTACACTTTGTAAAGAAATTTAATTTATCATACTGAAAAATAAAATGACTTTCTAAAGAACTTCCATATGCTGCGAATACAGCCTTTACCATCAGAGGTAAATTTCAATAGCAAAGGTATTGAATGATGTTAATATATAATACAGTGAGGAGCTTTAGTACACAATGCTTGCCGACCTAAAAATGATCTTTACATCACAGCATTATATAGTCCATCTCCCAAGCACAGTTACAAATCCCTTGAAAATATTTTTCTATGCATTGAATTAAATTTAATTGGTGAAACTCATTGCCACAGAGGGCTGTGGGGGCCAAGCCAGTGGATATTTTTAAGGCAGAGATAGACAGGTTCTTGATTAGAACGGATGTCATGGGTTATGGGGAGAAGGCAGGAGAATGGGATGAGGAGGCAGAGATCAACCAATGATTGAATGGCGGGGTAGACTCGATGGGCCGAATGGCCCAAGTCTACTCCTACAACTTGTGAACTTATGAAGTCGTGAAGTGAATTGAATTGAAGGATACAGCATGGAAACAGGCCCATCGGCCCATCAAGTCCATGCTGACCATCGATCACCCATTCGCACTAGTTCAAGTCAGGAGTGTTTTATTGTTATATGTCCCAGTCAGAACAACAGAATATGTAAACATAGTACACTGTAAACATTATAATAAACGAGAAACGAAAAAAATAATAATAATGTTATCACATTTTCTCATCCATTCCGTATACACTAGGAGCTATTTACAGAGGACCAAGTAACCTACAAACATGCAAGCCCTCGGGATGTGGATGGAAACCGGAGCACCCAGAGGAAACCCACGCAGTCACGGGGAGAACGTTACTCCGTACAGACAGCAAACAAGGTCAGGATCGAACCCAGGTCTCTGACGCTGTGAGGCAGCAGCTCTGTGCCGCTGTGCTGCCCCTGTTATACCTGGGCTGTTAAAGGCAGAGTCTCATAGTCTTTGGTTTATTTGGTCACATACACACGCCCATGAACATGTATGAATGACACTCTGATAGAAACATAGAAACATAGAAATTAGGTGCAGGAGTAGAGGCCATTCGGCCCTTCGAGCCTGCACCGCCATTCAATATGATCATGGCTGATCATCCAACTCAGTATCCCATACCTGCCTTCTCTCCAAACCCTCTGATCCCCTTAGCCACAAGGGCCACAACTAACTCCCTCTTAAATATAGCCAATGAACTGTGGCCTCAACTACCTGTGGCAGAGAGTTCCAGAGATTCACCACTCTCTGTGTGAAAAAAGTTCTTCTCATCTCGGTTTTAAAGGATTTCCCCCTTATCCTTAAGCTGTGACCCCTTGTCCTGGACTTCCCCAACATCGGGAGCAATCTTCCTGCATCTAGCCTGTCCAACCCCTTAAGAATTTTGTAAGTTTCTATAAGATCCCCTCTCAATCTCCTAAATTCTAGAGAGTATAAACCAAGTCTATCCAGTCTTTCTTCATAAGACAGTCCTGACATCCCAGGAATCAGTCTGGTGAACCTTCTCTGCACTCCCTCTATGGCAATAATGTCCTTCCTCAGATTTGGATCTGATCTGATCTAATATTTAGTGTGCATTGGGGCCTAACTCATTGCTTTTCTCATTATTGTGAGTTTCATTTTTTTTCCCCCCTAAGCACATTAATGCAAATATTGAAAAGATCGGGGAATTAAATTAGCAATGAACTAAATGCCTCCAAATAGAATTCGCTGATTCATTAATCTGCCGTTCCGCTGTTCAGTGAGGCAGTGTTAGCGTCTTGCCCAGGCCTGCAGTCGACCATACTAAATTACTGGTCAGATAGCCACTATTAACAGCAGCATCCAGGTCAATGAGTCTGTGAGTGAAATATCAGTGACAGGCGCTGGTCGTCCAAGAGGGAAATTAGCAGGAAGTTCAGTGTTTAAATATATTCTTGAGTGATCTCAATACCAGTAATTATGGGTACTCCATCAGTCAAGGAGCTCTCATCTGTGCGGAGATACATTCTGATTGGCAGGAGCAGGTTATTCATGGTATTCTATTCACAGTACAAGTGCTGCCCTCCCTCTCCCAGATGGTTGCACGATCAGACTTGGCCCCAGCTGCTTGCCTTGGATGCATTTCAGCATTCAGAGTTGTGTTTAATGCATACGCGTTTCCACACTTGCATCTCTCTCTCATTCACTGCCACACGATCAGCTCCCGGGAAGAATAAACTGCACCCGAATAACGTCTTTCAGAGATTCAGACGTGAACCAAAATACGCTGAGGTCTTACAAAGAACTATCTACGAGGAGAACAAAATGATGATATAAGTTTGTAAATTTGATCAGATTATAACCGAACTTTAACATTGGCTGTGATTTATATTGTCACGTGTTCCGAGATACAGTGGCGAGATTTTGTTTGCATGCTATCCAATTAAATCAGATGATACTACACATGACTTCAATCATGCCAATGTAATCTGTACAACACAATTAGTTCAACAGGTAGAGTGAAGAGAAAATAGTTTTCATCATAGAAACATAGAAACATAGAAAATAGGTGCAGGAGTAGAGGCCATTCGGCCCTTCGAGCCTGCACCGCCATTCAATATGATCTTGGCTGATCATCCAACTCAGTATCCTGTACCTGCCTTCTCTCCATACCCCCTGATCCCTTTAGCCACAAGGGCCACATCTAACTCCCTCTTAAGTATAGCCGATGAACTGTGGCCTCAACTACCCTCTGTGGCAGAGAGTTCCAGAGATTCACCACTCTCTGTGTGAAAAAATGTTTTTCTCATCTCGGTCCTCATGCACAGTTGTCAACTTCATATCAGAACATAAGCAGTGGTTTAAAACACAACGTGGCTTCACACAATTGAAAGATACAGCATGGAAACAGCTGTATCACAGCACAGGGTCACAGCTTAAGGATAAAGGGGAAATCCTTTAAAACCGAGATGAGAAGAACTTTTTTCACACAGAGAGTGGTGAATCTCTGGAACTCTCTGCCACAGAGGGTAGTTGAGGCCAGTTCATTGGTTATATTTAAGAGGGAGTTAGATGTGGCCCTTGTGGCTAAGGGGATCAGGGGGTATGGAGAGAAGGCAGGTACGGGATACTGAGTTGGATGATCAGCCATGATCATATTGAATGGCGGTGCAGGCTCGAAGGGCCGAATGGCCTACTCCTGCACCTAATTTCTATGTTTCTATGAAACAGGCCCTTCAGGCCTTCCGAGTCCAAGCTGCCCATCGATTCCATGCTGTATGCTTTGTGCCTTGTGGGAACCACTGTGGGGGGGATGTTTTTATGTTTTAATGTTAAACTTCTTGAATGCTGTAATTTTTTTATTAGTGTGCTGCAAGGACATCTGAATTTCCCTTGAATAAGGGGATTAATAAAGTAATATCTAATCTAATCTAATCTATCTATCTTTCAATCCAAAAAAAAACATGTAAATAGAGAGGTGTTACCATGAGTGAGAAATGAACATTTCAGATGGATTACAGTTCAAAGTATTGTCAGAGAACCAAGAGGCTGATTCCAATTGATCTTTTAATCAGCAAAGTTCCCGCAGCTATTGCTAATTTCCAGGAGGAGGATGTCTGACAAACAGCTGTCGTTTTGCAGCTCGTTACTACGCCAAGCCTGGGCCAATATTGGAAATACTTAACACCTTAACCCATTGCCTCT
>NC_073406.1:4351309-4368809 GCF_028641065.1 Leucoraja erinaceus | reverse complement strand
CCACTTCTCTCCCATCCCTCCCTCTATCCTCCACTGCTCTCCCCCTATCCACCTCTCCCCTCTCCTCCTCTCCCATCCCTTCCTCTCCTCTCCCCCCCCCTCTCCCCCTCTCCCCTCCCCCCTCTCCCATCCCTTTCTCTCTCCTCTCCTCCCTCCCCTCCCCTCCTCTCCCCTCTCCTCCACTATCTTCTCCTCCACTCCCCGCTCCTCTAACTTCTCCTCTGCGCCCCGGTCTCTCTCCGCCCGGGGGCGGCCGGTGGTCCAGCCGGTAGCGGGGCCGCTCAAGGCGAGCAGGAGCAGCAACAGCGGCAGCGGCCACATCCCGGGCTCTCCCTGTCCCTCTCTCCTCCCCCCTCGCCCGTCTCCCCCTCACATCCCCCGCTGGAGGGAGGGCCGCTCAGCAAGTGCTCGCGGCTTCACTCTCTCTCCCCCATCCCCTGTCTCCCCTCTGTGTGTCCTTGGAGCCGTCTCTGCTGATCCCTCCCCACCAGCTCCCCTCCTCTCCCCTCCCCCTGCTCTGGGTTTGTCAGCGGCGCAGAGGTGGCCGTGGACCCCGGCAAGGTCGCTCAGACGGCGGCGACGGTCCGCACCTAGACCAGACTCACAGCGACGTGGGCCGCGGCACCGTTACATTCCCAGTCACGTAGTCTCCGTGTTGATACTCGCCAACGGCAGCGGTCACAGCCCGAGGACGGATGTCAGCACTTACTCTCTCTCCCCCCTCCCCTCTCCTCTCCCCGTCCCCGTCCCTCCCCTTCCCCCCCTCCCCTTCCTTTCTCTCCTCTCCTCCCCCCATCCCTCCCCTTCCCCCCACCCCTCTCCCATCCCCGTCTCACTCCCCCCCTTCCATCCCTTCCCCTCCCCTCTCTCCTATCCCCATCCCTTCCCCCACTCCCTCCCCTACCATTCCATCCCTCTCCTTCCCTTCCCTCCCCCCTTCCATCCCCCCCCTCTCTCCCCCCCCCCTCTCCTATCCCCATCCCTTCCCACCCCCTCCCCTCCCCACCCCCTCCCCCTTCCCTCCCCTTCCTCCTCTCCTCCCCTCCCATCCCTTCCCCATCCCTCCCCTACCATTCCATCCCCCCCCCTTCCCTCCCTCTCTCCACCCCCCCCCTTCCTCTCCTCCACTCCCCCCTCTCCTTTCTCTCCCCTCCCATCCCCCCCCATACCCCCCTCCCCCTTCCTCCCCTATCCCTCCCCTCCCCTCCCATCCCTTCCCACCCCCTCCCCTACCATTCCCTCCCCACCCCTCCCCGTCCCATCTTCTGTCCGCCAGTCCGTTCAATGGGCGAGTCTCATTGCCCTACCCTGTCTCTCTCGCCAGTAATCCTCCTGGACCAGTGCTCCCAATTCTCTCTCACTGCACATTCTCTGTCTGATCCGCCCTGGTTACACGGCCCTCTTGGGGACCCCTGACCTTACCCAGTGTAAGGGCCACACACAGTCTCTGAGACCCACCCAGTGCCGGGCTCAGACACTGTAACCACACCCAGTGTCAGACTCGGTCTCCATTTACGACGGGGAAATCAGGCTTGACTAATCTTCTGGAATTTTTTGAAGATGTAACTTGGAAAATGGACAAGGGAGAGAGCCAGTGGATGTAGTGTACCTGGACTATCAGAAAGCATTTGATAAGGTCCCACATAGGAGATTAGTGGGTAAAGTTAGGGCACATGGTATTGGGGGTAGAGTGCTGACATGGATAGAGAAGTGGTTGGCAGACAGGAAACAAAGAGGAGGGATTAGCGAGTCCCTTTCAGAATGGCAGGCAGTGACTAGTGGGGTACCGCAAGGCTCGGTGCTGGGACCGCAGCTATTTACAATATACATCAATGATTTGGATGAAGGGATTCAAAGTAACATGAGCAAATTTACAGATGACACAAAGCTGGGTGGCAGTGTGAGAATGCTATGAGAATGAAGGATGATTTGGACAGGTTGGGTCAGTGGGCAGATACATGGCAGATGAAGTTTAATACGGATAAATGTGAGGTTATCCACTTTGGTAGCTAAAACGGGAAGGCAGATTACTATCTAAATGGCGTCAAGTTGGGAAAAGGGGAAGTACAACGGGATCTGGGGGGTCCTTGTTCGTCAGTCTATGAAAGTCAGCATGCAGGTACAGCGGGCAGTGAAGAAAGCGAATGGCATGTTGGCCTTTATAACAAGAGGAGTCGAATATAGGAGCAAAGAGGTCCTTCTGCAGTTGTACAGAGCCCTCGTGAGACCTACCTGGAGTATTGTGTGCAGATTTGGTCCCCAAATGTGAGGAAGGACATTCTTGCTATTGAGGGAGTGCAGCGTAGGTTTACAAGGTTAATTCCTGGGATGGCGGGACTGTCATATGCTGAGAGAATGGAGCGGCTGTGCTTGTACACTCTGGAGTTTAGATTGAAACATATAAGATTGTTAAGGGCTTGGACACGCTAGAGGCAGGAAACATGTTCCCGATGTTGGGGGAGTCCAGAACCAGGGGCCACGGTTTATGAATAAGGAGTAAGCCATTTAGAACGGAGATGAGGAATCACTTTTTCTCACAGAGAGTTGTGAGTCTGTGGAATTCTCTGCCTCAGAGGGCGGTGGAGGCCGGGTTCTCTGGATGCTTTCAAGAGAGAGCTAGATAGGGCTCTTAAAAATAGCGGAGTCAGGGGATATGGGGAGAAGGCAGGACGGGGGGGGTACTGATTGGGGATGATCAGCCATGATCACATTGAATGGCGGTGCTGGCTCGAAGGGCCGAATGGTCTACTCCTGCACCTATTGTCTAGTCTACACCTACCCCCCCCCCCCCCCTCCCCAAGTACCAGTCCCAGTGGGTAACGCAGCCAGTACTACACCCAGTCTCTGAGACCCACCCAGTGCCAGCCTCGGACACTGTTACCCACACAGTCTACGAGACCCACAGTTTGCCAAGGCCATTCTTTGTTACCCACCCAATATTTTCAAACCTGGTGGAGCTCAGCCCAGGATTACGCAGTGTATTTACTTTATGGGAAGATTTGGAGTTAATCTAATAGAGGTTAATAAAATAATTTAAAAGAATGGATAACGTGCTTAGTGCCGGATTATTGTAGTTTAAAAGATTTCTGGGGATCAACTTCATGAATTTAAACGACAATAGAAGAAAAAAATCTACTCGAGGCCTGTCTGGGCCAGTGGCATATGGGTGGAACTCAGTGGGTCAGGCAGCATCTGTGGAGCGAAAGGACTGAAGCAGGGTCCCAACCCAAGACGTCGCCTTTCCATTCCCTCCGCAGATGCTGCTTGACCCAGTGAGTTCCTCCAGCGCTTTGCGTTTTGTTCAGTCCAGAGGGACTAAGACTGTCCAAGCCTTGGCCCTGCTGTTGGGGAGTTGCCACCCAACACCATCTGACATTCCTTGTGTCTCCAGGAAGAAGATTGTTCTTTTCTCCAAAGGCAGGCCTCGGCTTGGTGTGTGATAATGCCTCTTGCCCCTTTGACCCTAGGGCCATGACCAGCTTTCATTGCAGCTGGACACAAAATGCTGGAGTAACTCAGTGGGACAGAAGAGAAGGAATGGGTGAGGTTTCAGTTCGAGACCCTTCTTCCGACTGAGTCAGGGGGGATGGATACATGGATAGGATAGGTTTGGAGGTACATGGACCAAACGCAGGCAGGTGGGACTAGTGTAACTGGGACATGTTGGCTGGTGTGGACAAGCTGGGTCGAAGGGCCTGTTTCCACACTGTGTCACTCTTATGACTTATAAACGAGAGGGAAACAGGATATGGAAGGGTCCAAAGAGCATGTAAGGCGTGAAAAGAAAAGATCAAAGCAGATCAAGGATGCACAATGGTCTGAAGAAGGGTTTCAGCCCGAAACGTTGCCTATTTCCTTTGCTCCATAGATGCTGCTGCTGCACCCGCTGAGTTTCTCCAGCACTTTTGTCTACCTTCGATTTTCCAGCATCTGCAGTTCCTTCTTAAACAAAAAAGGATGTACCATGGTTTATTGATGGATGAGGGGGAAGTTGACAACGAGCCATACAAACAGTAAAATTAATCAGGAGGACCACAGTGAACCTTTACTGTCGCCCTCTGACCCCCAGGAAATTCTAATCAAAAGCAGGGGTAGGAAGGAGGCTTTTTTAAAATCTCACAAATTATAGGGTGCCTGGGTTTCAGATTTGTCTATCGGGACCATGGGGAGGAGAATAGCCCAGGTTACAGTTAAAGCTAGAAGCAAGAGTCTGGAATGGCCCTCAACATCCGGCCCATCATTCACGAAGGTCAGGGCCGATCTATTATCATGGCACCAGCTTCCTAAATCAACCCCACACCCCTCCCCGTTCCCAAATATGTAGCCACCTCAACCTTGGATGCACTCAGTGATGGAGCCTCCATGGGATTCTCGGGTAACGAGTTCTAAATGCCTTCACCCGAAGGGTTCCAACGTGAAACATTCAGTTCAGTTCAGTGTCACGTGTACCGAGGTACAGTGAAAAGCTTTTGTTGCGTGCTATCCAGTCAGCGGGAAGACAAATGCACGGTTAGATTTGTGCCATTTACGGTGTATACATGGTGGTCAGGAAGTCGAGGATCCAGTTGCAGCGAGGAGCGCGTCCTGCGTGTTTGGTGCTTCAGAAGGAACTGCAGATGCTGGAATATCGAAGGGAGACAAAAGTGCTGGAGAAACTCAGCGGGTGCAGCGGCATCTATGTGGAGCGAAGGAAATAGGCAACGTTTCGGGACGAAACCCTTCCGGGTTTCGGCCCGAAACGTTACCTATTTCCTTTGAGCTTCAGCCCGAAACGTTGCCAATTTCCCTCGCTCTATAGATGCTGCTGCACCTGCTGAGTTTCTCCAGCACTTTTGTCTACCTGCCAGTTAGGTGACAGGCTTGGATGGTATAATGCTGTTACAGGCAGAGCTGTAGTCTATGAATAGGAGTCTGGGGTCCCTCTTATCCAGGTGTTCTAGGGATGAGTGTTGGGCCAGGACGATGGCATTGCCCGTGGACATGTTGTGGCGGTAGGTGAACTGCAGTGGGCCAAGACTTGACTTAACGCATTGCATAAGCAACCTCTCTAAACATTTCATGATGGTGGATGTCGAGACTTTTAGGAACGAGGTCTTGCTTTTCTTAGACACTGGGATGATGGTGGTCTATCATCATCTGGTGAGAAGGAATGGGTGACACTTCTGGGCAAGACCCTTCTCTCGTCACCCATTCCTTCTCTCCACTGCTGCTGCCTGTCCCACTGAGTTACTCCAGCTTTTTGTGTCTAAACTTGGCATCACGTTGGGAGCGGACACAGTGGGCCAAAGGGCTTGTTGTATACAAGCCGCAAAATGCTGGAGTAGCTCAACAGGTCAGGCAGCATCTCTGGAGAGCATGGATTGGTGACGTTTCAGGCCAGCACCCTCCTTTGGACTGATCAGTCTGAAGAAGGTTCCCGACTCAAAACGTCACCTATCCACGTTCCCCAGAGACACTGCCTGACACGGCGAGCGACTCCAGCACTTTGTGGCTTCTAAATAACATTCAGTGCCTGATCTGCCGAGTTACTCCAGCACTTTGTGTCTTTAGTAAACCAGCATCTGCTGGTCCTCGTTTCTACACTGCACCGTTCTATATTCTATTCATCATCCAACATTTCCAGTCTGCAAATCCCTTGTAACTCTTGTTCCTTTCTGCTGTTTATAATTTGCCGTTGACCTGGTTTTGATGTGCTCCCCTGAGCAAAGAGGCAAATCAGTTTTTATTATGTAGTAACATTGGGGCTAGTGATTAACAACACCATAGCAACCTAGCTTTCTCATAATCTCACACACAGACAAATATTGCATTAAACTTCCCATTGTCCATTGCACCCACATATTCTGTCGTATACTACGGAGAAACACACACTGTTACACACACTCTGTCACACACACACACACAAACTATCTCTCTGATACACTATTCACTCTCTCTTTTACACACACACACACACTATCTCAGGTAGACAAAAATGCAGGTGAAACTCAGCAGGTGAGGCTGCATCTATGGAGCAAAGGAAATGTCTTTGCTCCATAGATGCTGCCTCACCCGCTGAGTTTCTCCAGCATTTTTTTCTACCTGAGATTTTTCCAGCATCTGCCGTTCTTTCTCACACACACTCACTATCTCTCTTGCACACGGACACACTATCTCTCTCTTACACACACACGCACACACTATCTCTCTCTTACACACACACACACACACACACACACACAAAGAATGCAGTAAGCATTTCATTGTCCATATTTATAATTTCACCAGCTTCAGACGATTCATGATTTGGGAGCCGATGTCTTAAAATTCTCTCTCTGTTTTTTAATATAAAGCACAGCAGAAATAAAAATAATTAGAACATTTCAATTGGAACACTTGATATGAAGGCGGCGGCCTGGTTTATTCCACATTCGTTGGGTTCGTGAGACGAGACACCGAGAGGTGCGGCAGAAACCGCTGGATGCGTGTGACCCCACCAGCCGACCGTGGCGCTGAAACTATGGCGGGGCGATGAATGGGCAGCGTGGACCAGCTCAGGAACGACCCTGTTCGACGGGAACGCAGCCGGCGGCAGCAGCAGCAGCTTTAAATCCGCGCGGAGGTCAAGGCATTTGATCAGTCGGAGCGATTCCGATACAGGTGGAACCAGTTGAAACATACAAGATTGTTAAGGGCTTGGACACACTAGAGGCTGGAAACATGTTCCCGATGTTGGGGGAGTCCAGAACCAGGGGCTACACACACAGTTTAAGAATAAGGAGTACGCCATTTAGAACGGAGACGAGGAAACACTTTTTCTCACAGAGAGTTGTGAGTCTGTGGAATTCTCTGCCACAGAGGGCGGTGGAGGCAGGTTCTCTGGATGCTTTCAAGAGAGAGCTAGATAGGGCTCTTAAAAACAGCAGTCAGGGGATATGGGGAGAAGGCAAGAACGGGGTACTGGTTGTGGATGATCAGCCATGATCACATTGAATGGCGGTGCTGGCTCGAAGGGCCAAATGGCCTCTACTCCTGCACCTGTTGTCTATCATCCCGCTGACACTAAACATGGCGTTACAAGTTTATAATTTGCAGAACAGAAAATGGAAGAGAGGAAAGCCATTATTATTAATAAGCTTTTAAAAAAAAAAGATGATCTCAAGCAGGCACAGCAGGTGTAGTGTCCACTGTGTTGTATAGAAGCAAAGAACAAATCCCCGCAGGTCAAACGTTATTTGTTTTCGTAGCACAGTCTCCAAAACGAATACTTGTTCTCCATCATTGCCAAGGGATCAATTATTCTCCAGTGACCAGTGGCAATATCAGGGCAATTGCAAATAAATGAACAGTACATATTGTCAAGAAATGACACTGTGTGTAAAAAAAAATAATCTGAATGCACTTCGTTGCACAAAAGAACACCTTTATCTTCATCACTTCGATGCCCTTCTTATTCCAATGAACCATGGGCTTACTTGGTCCAATCAGTAATGTGTTCAGATTCTTCCTGACCAACTGTTCCCCAGGAGCGGGATATTCACCAGTTTGGGACCAATAACACAGTATTATTTAGCCAAACCTTAGATTGTGACTGTAAGTAGGTCAGATGGAAAAAAAACCTTGAGCTCAGATATCAAACTCTGCCTTACTCTTGCAGTTCACAATGTTAAGTGAAATGTGTAGGGACGGCAACTGCTTGGAACAGCAGCTTAGCTCCTTAGTCTCCGTCTCCTCACGTTGGGAATAAGAATCCATCCCATGTCCACACCAGCGCACACTGTCCATCCGGGGATTCAATATTCTTCATCCCTGTTGGGCTCATCGTCTCCGGGCACAGCCTCCTCTTCAGTGGCGTCCTTACGGGCAAAGTCGGCATCTTCCTGCTCATCGTCCATCTCGCCTCCGTTGTCCTCCTGGGACAAAAAGAACGCACGCAATGACGTGGAGCAAATGCAAGGGCCCCGTCCGAAACCCACGCTGGGCCACCCAGTGAAATGCGGAGTTTTACACCAGGCCTGCGCCCTTTATACACAGCACCCCCGATATCCAAAAAACTCTGTCGCAGACTCTTGGCCGTTGATGCCTTACGGCGCCGGAGACCCGGGTTCGATCCCGACTGCGGGTGCTGCCTGTACGGAGTTTGCACGTTCTCCCCGTGACCTGCGTGGGTTTTCTCCTGGTGCTGCGGTTACCCCCCACTCCCCAAAGACGTACAGGTTTGTAGGTTAATTGGCTTGGGTAAGAATTGTAAATTGTGTGTAGGTTAGCACTATAGTCTATGGGGGGATCGATGGTCGGGCCGAAGGGCCTGTTTAAGTTCTGTATCCCTAAACTAAACCTCTACTCCTGTCAGTGTCACCTCACCGTGCTACACCTGTCCACAATCACCACAGCAGCCTTTAAAATCAAACCTGGGCCAACAAAGAGTTCACCGTAGCCTGCAGTGGAGAAACAGACCGACCCGTTTAGTTTAGAGTCATCGAGTCCTACTGTGAAGAAAAGGGCCCTTCAGCCCAACCTGCCCACGCCGACCAACATGTCCCAGCTGCACTCATCCCACACTTGCTTGTATCCCTCCAAACCCGTCCTATCCATGTCCCCGCTTCTCAAATGTTGCTGTGTTCAAGAAGGAACTGCAGATGCTGGAAAATCGAAGGTAGACAAAAATGCTGGAGAAACTCAGCAGGTGCGGCAGCATCTATGGAGCGAGGGAAATGGGCAACGTTTCGGGCCCGAAATGTTGCCATAGTCCTGGACTGTACCACCTCCTCTGGCAGCACGTTCCATTCACCCACCATCCTGTGTGAAAAAATGACCCCTCGGATTCCTATAAAAGCTTTCCCCCTTCACATGCAACCTTTGATGTAGAGATACAGCGTGGAAACGGGCCCTTCGGTCCACGCCAACCCCTGTCACCCGTAGACACTAGCTCTATGTTATCCTAGTATCTCATCCACTCCCTACACTCTTGGGGCAATTCTACTGAGGCCACAATTAACCACCAAACCCGCACGTCTTTGGGATGTTAATGGCAAACTCTAAATCAATCCAAAATCACCCTCGTTACCCCCATTGTCCCCTTGTACACGACCTCCTCCTTGACCTCCAGATTCACCCCGTTTGACATATCCGACTCCACCACAATTCTTCCCATTTTAAATCAGTGACTTCTCCAAATTGCTCTTTTCTTAATCCGATTATCAAAGTTCTGCCTGATTTTATCATCCGTAACTGAATTTATTCCGAGCTTCCAAATTCAATTATCTTGAATGTCTGCAACCATAATTAAATTTCATCTGCAGGGCAGCGTAATCTTTCTACGAGCACTAAAGGGCCTGTCCCACTGGGCGATTTTTTTTTGGCGACTGCCGGCATCATTGACCGAAGTATCAGGTCACTGAAAGATTTGCCGCGCGGTTATTTTTTTTCCTCGTGATTTCCCAAGTGTCGCAACAATTTTTTTTTGTCGCCGCTGGGTTTTGAAACGTTCAAAATCTTTTGGCATCATTGATATGACGTCGGCAATCGCCGAAAAAAAAATAATGGCCACGTGGGACAGGCCATTAACGCTACGATACTTTGCCTATTATGCCTCCTGGCATGTAGGGCAGCAACGGAGGTTCAAATTCCTTCAGTTGCTGTTTCCGTAACATATTTGTTTGACGAGACAGGGTTTGTTAGCCCTAGTGCTCACCCTCCAACCTGGAGGACCAGTGGATCACTCTTCGTCTTGCCTCTACCCTTCGACCTGTCCAGCATGGGAGACCCTAACAGGAGACGAGTCTCCCACTGGCATTGCTCTAGGGGTCACTGAGACACACACGCTCCCCGAACACAACAAGGTTGCAATCCAACGGGGAGACAGACCCTTAACACTCTCAGGTAATTATGTTTCTGAAACCCGAGATGTCCCTACACACACACACAACTTCTGCTAGATCAGTGGTTCCCAACATGGGGCATACACCCCACAGGGGGGGCAATTTGATTTTTAAGGGGGGGGGCAATTGAGCGCGACTGAGGAGGTCTGGGTCCAAATTTTCGATTTTTCATACGAGACAATCCACAAATATTTCAATATTCTAATATAGAAATGTTCTCTCTCTTTATTACCTGTGAACTGTTTTATTACCATATTTATCATTATTATTATTTTAATACCACCTAATGTTTTTTTTTTTGTTTTTTTTACAATTTTTTAGTAATTTCTTGCTCAGAACTTTTACTGCCTTTTGTTTATTTCATTTTTCTTTTTCATGGATGCCATGTCCCAAGGAATTGGTGTTTTAAGCTTCTTCAGCTGAAACTTTTCAGTTCACTTTTTAAATGATAAGAATGATATATCACCACATGGGGGGGGGGGGCATCAGGATTTTAGAGGTGATTAGGTGGGGCATGGCCAAAAAAAGGTTGGGAACCGCTGTGCTAAATGCTTACTTCCTAATTTTTTTGGCTTTTCCTAATACCTTGTGCCACCGCCCCATTTTAAATAGTTTTATGTTGAATATTGTCACAGGTATCGATTCAATCGATACTATTCAACTAAATCAGATGAAACTATACATAAATACAATCAAGTCAAACTCAAGTACAATGAGTGGAGCAAAGGGGAGAGATTGGGCACCATATCCAAGGATGTGCTGGCTCTTGAGAGGGTGCGGAGGAGGTTAACAAAAATGATCCCAGGAATGAGTGGGTTAACCTATGATGAGAGTTTGTCGGCACTGGGCCTGCACTCGCTGGAGTTTAGAAGAATGAAGGGGGGGACCTCATTGAAACACACAATCGTCAAAGGTTTGGATCGAGTGGATGTGGAAAGGAAGTTTCCACTAGTGGGAGAGTCTTAGGACCAGAGGTCATGGCCTCAGAATTAAGGGACGTACTTTTAGGAAGACGAGGAGAATTGTTTTTAGTCAGAGGGCGGTGAATCTGTGGAATTATTTGCCACACAGAAGGCGGTGGAGGCCAAATAAGTGGATATTTTTAAGGCAGAGATAGATAGATTCTTGATTAGTACTGGTGTCAGGGGTTATGGGGAGAAGGCAGGAGAATGGGGTTAGGAGGGAGAGATAGATCAGCCACGATTGAATGGCAGAATAGACTTGATGGGCCAAATGGCCTAATTCTACTCCTCTTCCTTATGACAAAGTCCATTGTCCGTAATGGGGTCGAGGTGAATCGGACAGTACTCTATTTATGGAAGGACAGTTCAGAAGCCTGATAACGGAGGGGAAGAAGCTGCTGTCCCTTCTGCCGGATGGGAGGGAGGGGGAGAAGGAGGAATGAACTGGGGATTGCCGGCTGCCTGACCATGTTACCAACCCGTCTGTGACCTTGTGGAATCCTTTACAGTTGTTGTTCTTTGTTAGATCTCCATAACTACTGTGGCATTAGACATTTTCATTATTGCATTATTCACCATATCTAAATGGAAGCCGTCTCGGCCCAGAATTTAGTTTAGTTCAGAGATACAGCGTGAAAATAGGCCCTTCGGCCCACCGAGTCCGTGCCTATAAATGACCTCCCCTATACTGATTCTATCCTAGACACTGGGGACAATTACAGAAGCCAATTAACCTGCCAACCTGCACGTCTCTTGAATGTGGGAGGAAACCGGAGCACCCGGAGAAAACCCACGCAGTTACAGGGAGAACGTGCAAACTCCGTACAGACAGCACCCGTAGTTGGGATCGAACCCGGGTCTCTGGCGCTGTAAAGCAGCGGCTCTACCGCTGCGCCACCGTGACCGCTTACATTTTCCGCCTCTTGATCTTCCCGATACTCGTCCATGATGTTAGCGCCTTCTTTACGTGCAGCGTTCTAGACGTGGAGAGAGCGGAGACGAAGTTAGAGAAAGGATCTCGTCTTCATCTCCCGTTGATTCTGCAGTCATGATACTGCGGAGAATTTGAGGTGTTCATGTTCCCGCTGTTGCCGTGATGCGACGCTCCCCGCTCTCAGCTGCGGGGGGGATAACGGGGTGGGTGCAAGGGGGGAGGGGGGGGGGGTGGGGGTGAGATGGAGGGGGGGAAACTAGCGGGAGTGGAAGGAGACTGGGGGCAGGGAGAGAGGAAAGTGAAGGGAGGAGAGATAGTGGGAGGGGAGGGGGGGAGTGACTGGAGAAGCAGGGGGGGGGGGGGGGGGGGGGGGGAGGGAGAGTCGGGGAGGTAACAGGGGATAAAGAATGAAGGGGGGGGCAGTGAGAAGGTGGGGGAACGAGTGGGAGAATGAAGGAGAACGGGAAGGAAAGAATGAGTGGGGAGGGGAGGGAAAGGGGAGAGGAGGCCAGGACAAGTGTTGAGGCAGGTCTGTGTGTGTCTGTATGTGTGAACGTGTGTGTGTGTCTGTGTACGTGTGTATATGTGTGTGCGTGTGTGTGTGTGTGTGTGTGTGTGTGTGTGCGTGTGTGTAGTGTGTGTGCGTGTACGTGTGTGTGTGAACATGTGTGTGTGTGAACATGTGTGTGTGTGTTTGCGTGTGTCTACGTGTGTGTGTGAACGTGTGTAGTGCGTGCGTGTGTGTGTGTAGTGTGTGTGTAGTGTGTGTGTAGTGCGTGTGTGTGTACGTGTGTAGTGTAGTGCACGTGTGTGCTGTGCGTGCGTGCGTGTGT
Source organism: Leucoraja erinaceus (assembly GCF_028641065.1). NCBI lineage: Eukaryota > Metazoa > Chordata > Chondrichthyes > Rajiformes > Rajidae > Leucoraja > Leucoraja erinaceus. The sequence goes on along the minus strand of NC_073406.1, from coordinate 4,356,220 downwards.
GTAGTGTGTGCGTGTGTGTGTAGTAGTGCGTGTGTAGTGCGTGCGTGTGTGTAGTGCGTGCGTGTACATGTGTGTAGTGCGTGCGTGTGTAGTGCGTGCGTGTGTAGTGCGTGCGTGTGTGTGCGTGCGTGTGTAGTGCGTGCGTGTGTAGTGCGTGCGTGTGTAGTGCGTGCGTGTGTAGTGCGTGTGTGTGTAGTGCGTGTGTGTGTAGTGCGTGCGTGTGTAGTGTGTGCGTGTGTAGTGCGTGTGTGTGTAGTGCGTGCGTGTGTAGTGTGTGTGTGTGTGTGCGTGTGTGTGTACGTGTGTGTGTGTGTAGTGCGTGTGTGTGCGCGTGTGTGTGTGCGTGCCATACCTTTGCCGCCGGCCTGGCCAGGAGCTGCTGCTCCTTCCCCCCGCCTGCCTTCGCTGCAAAGCCCGGCTGCTCCAGTTCAGCTTCTTCAAACTCATCCTCCCCCTGGTTGTTGGGGTCCTGAGCCGGGTCCTCATCAACGTCGGGCATCTGCAGAGACAGAAGGAAACGCTGAACCCGGCCTTACTCCCTCCTGCCCCTCTCATCCCCCTTCCCCCCGCCCCCCCCTTCACTCCCCCCTCCTCCTCTCTCCCCCCCCCCCCCCCCCCAGCAGAGGAACTAGTGGAGAGTGCGGGGGAGGGGGAGCGGAGTGCCGCAACTCACCAGCGGCTCCTGTGGGATGGGCTCTCTCCGGGACGACAGGGCTCGGGCAAACAGCTTCTCCGCGTTCATCTTCCCCGCTTCCTTCAACCCATGGTCTAGAAAACAAGCGAGACCAGATTATAGACACCCCAGCTGCACAATGACAGCGTTAGCAACCAGCCGACGGTAACACAAGCCACTTGGTAATGGGGTAGGGAGAGGGACTGGTGGTGAGAGATTGGGGGTAGGAAGAGGGGGGGGGGGGGGGAAGGGGCAGAGGGAGGGGGAAAAGAGAGATGGGCGGGGTGGAGAGAGGGGGAGGGGGAGAGGAGAGTAGGGGATGTGGAGGAGGGAGGGGGGGGGGGGGGGGGGGAAAGAGAGACTTAAGACTAATCAAACAGAGTATGCAACAAACACCAAACTCAACAAAAAAAATCAAGTCATTCACAGATACAGGCGAAAGGGAATGCATTTTAATGCAGGATAGTCCAGTGAAGTCTGATTAGAAACATAGAAATTAGGTGCAGGAGTAGGCCATTCGGCCCTTCGAGCCTGCACCGCCATTCAATATGATCATGGCTGATCACCCAACTCAGTATCCCATACCTGCCTTCTCTCCATACCCCCTGATCCCCTTAGCCACAAGGGCCACATCTAACTCCCTCTTAAATATAGCAGATATTTATTAAAGATAGACCAAGGGTCTCCAATGCGGTAGATGGGAGGTCAGGACTCCTCTCTCGTTGCTGGTAGGATGGTTCAGTTGCCTGATGTTAGTCGGGAAGAAACTGTCCCTGAATCTGGAGGTGTGCGTTGTCACACTTCTGTACCTTTTACCCGATGGGAGAGGGGAGGAGAAGGGAGTGGCCACCATGGCCATAGGTGGGAAGTGTATGTCGGAGGGCGGTAGTTAGGGCAGTCATTGTTGCTGTCAGATACCGCACGTACTGATGGGCTGTATCTGTCGCTGACAAGGTCACTAAATGTTGTTTACAGTCACAGTCAGCATTCAGCTCCGAATACACGAGCCGCAGGAACACATGACTCATCCAAAGCAGATGCCTGGCAGCTCAGAGGCACTGGTGTCGGAGGAGGAGATGTCGAGGGAGAAGTGGGTGAAACCAGCGATTGGGGGGCATCTCGGTCTCACCTCCACTCCGTAGAGTCACAGAGTCACACGGTGTGAAAACTGGCCCTTGCCCACACCGACCAACATGCCCCATCTATACTAGTCCCACCTGCCCGCGTTTGACCCATCTCCCTCTAAACCTGTCCAGGACAAGGGGTCACAGCTTAAGGATAAAGGGGAAATCCTTTAAAACCGAGATGAGAAGAACTTTTTTCACGCAGAGAGTGGTGAATCTCTGGAACTCTCTGCCACAGAGGGTAGTTGAGGCCAGTTCATTGGCTATATTTAAGAGGGAGTTAGATGTGGCCCTTGTGGCTAAGGGGATCAGAGGGCATGGAGAGAAGGCAGGTATGGGATACTGAGTTGGATGATTAGCCAAAAACTCAGCGGGTGCAGCAGCATCTATGGAGCGTAGGAAATAGGCAACGTTTCGTCCCGAAACCCTTCGGGTTTCGACCCGAAACGTTGCCTATTTCCTTTGGGTTTCGGCCCTATTTGTGGCCAGTTGAGGCCACAGTTCATTGGCTATATTTAAGAGGGAGTTAGATGTGGCCCTTGTGGCTAAGGGGATCAGGGGGTATGGAGAGAAGGCAGGTACGGGATACTGAGTTGGATGATCAGCCATGATCATATTGAATGGCGGCGCAGGCTCGAAGGGCCAAATGGCCTCTACTCCTGCACCTAATTTCTATGTTTCTATGTTTCTATCCATGCACCTGTTGTTATAGCATCTGCCTCAACTGCCTCCTCCGGCAGCTCGTTCCTTAAATCTCCCAGGACTCGAGGGCCGGAGCTATAGGGAGAGATGGGTGCAGCTGGGTCTTTATTCCTTGGAGCGCAGGAGGATGAGGCGTGTAAAATCACCAAAGGTATAGATCGGGTAAACGCACGGCCTCCATCTCAGAGTAGGAGAATCAGGAACCAGAGGTCAAGGGTTTAAGGTGAGGGAGGAAAGATTTAATAGGAACCCGAGGGGTCAGGCCGGGGTGAGTTACCCCCCCCCCGCCAGGGGTATCATGTAATCCCGTGTCGGCATAGACCCCGTGGGCCGAATGGCCCGTTTCCACGCTGTATCTCCAAACTAAACTGAAAAACTGGACAATGCATGTACCCGTCCAAGTGTGCTTTAGTCTGCCCCTGGGATAAATATCAGCCGACCAGCGGTGCACATCTCTACCCATTCTCTGATGCATCTCCTCAAGTCTCTCCCTCCCGTCGTCTCCACGGTCCAGGCTCCAGTTGGCGTTCCCATGCCCGGGACTCCAGTGGCTCCTGCCGACGTTCCTTGCCGGAGTGACCGGAGGCCCCTGGCCGTTCTCCGCTCGGCTCTCCCGATGGTATTCCACGTCTCCATTCACCGCGTTGATAATCTCATCCCACCTGTGGGCAGAGGAGAGCAAATCAAAAACTGCAGCAACTCACTCAAAGCGTCTCGGCTTTGATGGGGAAATCCGCTGGAGGAATCGCCCAGAAATATGTACGCGGGGAAGACTTATCTACTTCAGTTGATTTAAAGAACATTGGACAGGACATGGAAGCGCAGTGGCGCAGCGGTAGAGTTGCTGCTTCACAGCGCCAGGGACCCGGGTTCCATCCCGACTACGGATGCGATCTATACGTTCTCACCGTGCCCACGTGGGCTTTCTCTGGGATCACCGGTTTCCTTTTGTCCCAGAGTAGAGACTTCTAAAACTAGAGGGCTTAAGCAAGGTGAGGGGTGATATATTAAAGAGGAACATAGAAACATAGAAATTAGGTGCAGGAGTAGAGGCCATTCGGCCCTTCGAGCCTGCACCGCCATTCAATATGATCATGGCTGATCATCCAACTCAGTATCAGTATTAAACCCAAAGGAAATAGGCAACGTTTCGGGTCTGAAGAAGGGTTTCAGCCCGAAACGTTGCCTATTTCCTACGCTCCATAGATGCTGCTGCACCCGCTGAGGTTTTGGCTGATCATCCAACTCAGTATCCCGTACCTGCCTTCTCTCCATACCCCCTGATCCCCTTAGCCACAAGGGCCACATCTAACTCCCTCTTAAATATAGCAACCTCCTGTGTAATCCGTATCTAGAGGGGAGACCATGAAAGTTTATAAAATTATGTGAGGCATAGATAGGGTAGACAGGCAAATACTCCCCCCCCCCCCCCCCCCCCCCCCCCCCCGGCCTGGCTGTATGGTAATTTGCATATCACTGGTCATTAATTGGTACACATGACAATCAAAGACCTTTGAAACCTTTGAAGTCAGAACCTTTTCCCCCCCAGAGTAGAAATATTAAAGACTGTCAATAGACAATAGGTGCAGGAGTAGGCCATTCGGCCCTTCGAGCCAGCACCGCCATTCATAGATCAGCCATGAGTGAATGGCGAAGTTGACTCAATGGGCCGAATGGCCTCTGCTCCCATAACTGATGAAGTGTGCCGCCCCTTCGTTCTGTGCTCTGTGAAGACTTGCCCGTTATAGTCAGAGTCCTACAACGTGGAAACAGGCCCTTCGGCCCAACTTGCCCGCACTCACCAACATGCCCCACCTAGACTGCTCCCACCTGCCTGCATTATTGGCACATATCCCATCCATGTACCCGTCCTAATGTTTCTTAAACGCTGCCTCAGCTACCTCCTCCAGCAGCTCATTCCATATACCAAATCACCGTCTGTGTGAAAAAAATTACCCCTCAGATTCCTATTCAATCTTCCCCCTTCACCTTAAACCCATGTCCTCTGGTTCTTGACTCCCCTACTTTGGGCAAGAGACCCGATCTATTCCTCTCATGATTTTAAACACCTCAATACGGTCACGCCTCATCCTCCTGCGCTCCAAGGAATAGAGTCCCCCCCCAGCCTGCTCAACCTCTCCCTGTAGCTCAGGCCCTCAAGTCCAGGCAACATCCTCGCGATCCTTCTCTGCTTCTCTGTGTGAATGAATGAGGAGCGTGGGGTGGGTGTGAGAGCTGGACCTGCGACCCACCTCTGCACCTGCTTCAGGCCGGCCCCTACCTCCAGCCCACTCAAGGCCATCGACCCATGTTGACCAGCTACCCCCTGGCCCTGCTCTTGCTCAGCAGTGCCACCAAGTGTCCGCTCCGGGCCATTGTTCTGCAACATCTCCTGCACCTACGGAGCAAAAA